>NC_041407.2:109155766-109313266 GCF_900747795.2 Erpetoichthys calabaricus
AACAACTAGAAGAGCTGGAATTTTCACTGAATGTTACCAATTTTGTAATTTATATCTACATTTTTTTTTTTTTTTCTTTTATCAATTTTTGTCCCCAAAAAACACAAAAACACAAAAAGCTGTGCAAACAAAACAACAACAAAAAAAAAAAAATCAGTGGACCTTCACTCACTAACCAAAAAATAATAATAATGAGATTCCACCCGAGGTGATTGACAAGTGTTATTTCTGCAGCTGGACTTTGCTTTGTCTTCCATATTTATTGAATTCTCCCGGAAAGGGCCGGAAGGATTGTTTGGTGGAGCCCGTGGCGAAAGTGAAAAGCCCTTTGGACGTAGCGCAAAAAAAAAAAAGAGAGAGACTGCAAAGTGACCCTAGGGAACAACATGTGACCACTCGAGTGACGTGCGATGTTTTTTATATACCTCAAATCACTGCTGGAGCGTAAAGCAGGGACTGCGAAATTCACATCGACGAAGCCAACCGTGTTTACAAGGAGAGAGATAACGAACAAATACAAGACAAAAAAAAAAAAAAAAACCAACAAGGTCGTCGTGACGCCAAGCAGTGTGCCGTTCTTGTGAGTTCCACTTTGACATTTTTTTCTTACCATGTATTTTTATTTTTTCTTTTGCCATATTGTGTTTTTAATTAAATTTAGACAAGACAGTGTTTACAAGCAAGTATGTATAAAAAAGAAAACACTAAACGTGTGACTTCTTCTTCTTCCTCTTCGTTTTTTTCTCTCCCCCCCTGTAGTTGACTCTTCTGTTCCGTATTTTTTTTTTTTTTTTTCCTTCTTGTCGCCATATCAAACTCTTTTTAGAATCCAACGGCTTTCTTTGCTGTCTAATTTAATTTGTATTTTTATTTTATTTTTTTGTTTGTTTTCCTTCTTTTAAGACCTGTGATGTGACTCTTTGCAGGACTGTAACAGTTCATTCAATTTATAATTGTTTAGATGAATTCATTAAAACTTCTGTTATCAACAGTTTTGCTTAAATATTTTGAATGCTTGTATGTGAATGTTTCTGACAATGGCTGGGTTTAAACAAAAAAATAATAATAATAATAATATTTGCCTTGGCTGTGTTCGTGTCTCTTTCTGTCCAAGATGTCACATGGCGGCACGACTTCAAGTCTGGAGGGGACGGCGGTGGTTGCTGATCTCGTCTCCCCCACAGTGTCCAGTTACTCGACCGGTTAATCGCTGGGTGTGTCAATGACTCCGTGACGACTTTCCGCCTTGTTTTTCCCCCACACATTTCTGAAGTATCGCAAGCTCGCCGAGAACACGCAGCCTGGCAAAAACTTTACAGGTAGGCCAAGTTCAGCTGCGATCTCTGTTCCCTCATACGTTTGAAGAGTTCCGTTGACTATAATGCGCTGCAAACTGTATGTGTGATTTTTATTTTATTTTTTTTTACCCCCCCCCACATAATTTATTTTCCACGTGTTGTCCGGGAACCGTTGTATTTTCCTGTTTCTTCACCCTGCTAACCCATTAGAAATGGTCGCCAAACGTCCAGTCAAGGCCAACATTTTCCATCCATCTTAGCTAAGGAGTTTCAGGCTCCATACACCAAGTGTGTCAAGTCAATGAGGGAGGGTGGTCTTGATGTCAGGTACATAACACACAAGGTGTGTCGGACCCACAAGTCTCTCTTCTGTTTGTGAGGCCCAAAACGCCCACTTTCTTCATTCCACGTAAGTGCTGCTTGGTTGTCCGCTCCAGCTGCAGACCTTCGTGATTCATTCGGTAGCTCTGCTGGACAGCCAATGGGATGGGAGATTTTTGTCACATGGTCTTTACTTTGCGTCAGGTAACTCCTCCCCCAGCCCTTATCTTAACCCTCGTGTCACCAGATGTTATCAGAGACATGTATAAATATAAAGCAGCAGCCTTCTCGATGGAGAGGAGCTCTGGAGGGTCCTTCCTCAGATAGCGTTGGTTGCATCTCTTAAGACTCGATCCCGTTTGGTTGAGACAAGTCATTGGGTACGTCAGGTTTAGAAGACTGGCGGTCACGGGAGTCTCCAATTCTCTTTAACTCTTTCAAGGCAGGTGTTGATAAGTGTCGACACACACAGATCTGGAGGCTAACTAACCGCCAGGACAAATCACCTCAGACGTGTTGTATAGTTCTGTCCACTAGATGGCAGCAAAAACCCATGTGAGGACGCGGAGTCGCCCTTCGTTTAAGCTCCTCTCGTCTAAAGGAATCCACTGTGTGTATTGTCGGGGACTCGGATCGGATTCTGCACTGTCGGATCAGGAGTTTTGAGTTGTCGGAGGAATTCTGCTGAAAAACCGTTTTGTTAGTTTTATGTTTTTCCTCAATCTGGATAATAAAAACGAAACGATCACAAAAAAATGAAGCCTCCAGAGAGTTAAGACTTCTGCCCGAGTTGTAGGCGATCAAATTCTTACTTCACTCAATGACATGCAAATCAATTTCTAACTTTGATGTCATGTGTCTTTTATGGATTTTTTGGTTGATATTCCGTCTCTCCATTCAAATGAAACCACCATGAAAATTTGAGACAGTTCCTTTCATTCTGAATGAGCAAACTTAAAAATTCAACGGGGGGATCAAATCCTTATCCCCCCTTCACCACCACCACTGTAGCTCAACTAAGGACTATTCAAACTCCATTCGTCCCGTCCCCCCGCATGTCAAGTCAAATGAAGGAGGGTGGTCTTGATGTCCGGGACTTGTCCCGTCACATTAGTAGCTGAGAGATCGACGGATTTCGGCCTTAATTTACATGATCAGATTTTCAGTGGTCCGACATAAAATCTCGTTTGTCCATTGCTTGGAGTCGTGTTTACCAACCTTTTGAGGTGTCACAGTCCACTCTCTCACATGCTAGTGTAGGGTCCGTTCTTATTTGGGGGGGGGGGGGGTCTCTTCACCCGTTCATCCTCACAAGGGGCTCCCGACTCTGCTCTTTAAAGATCTTCAGTGACGTTTCAGGTCGTCGGACTGCGAGGGTCACTGCAAACCGCCGGCCCTGCACACCCCGTGAGGTATTCCACTGTGTTTCCATCGTTATCTCGTTGGAGGGGCCCATCCTCAGTGGGGTGACGTTTGCTTCCAGAATGTGCCGGTAATTGTTTGACTCCATTCCTTCCCCCACGGCTGCCACACAAGCTCAAAGCTGATCGATTCTCTGCCATGCTTCATAGTTGGAGTTGGGTTCTTTTCTGGACCCAACGTGGATAATGGGGTGCCCCCCCCTCAAAGAGTCTAGCATGGGGGGGGGGGTGAATGGTCCCCAAACAGTCGCCAGAAAGTTGGATGAATCGAGTGCAGTTGTCAGAGTGGGAGTTGGGGACAGTCGTCCACGATTGGCTGCGATAGTCTGAGGGGTTTGGGGGGGGGGTTTGGGGTTTCGTCAGGGGTGGGGGATCAGTTTGGTGTTTTTTCAAATCAATGTTACTTCTTCACAGGTGTGCTAGAGCAGCATGCAAAACTTTGCCCCCGATTTAACTTAAAATGTCCGTTAGTGTGGATAGTTAGGTGGGCCGAAGATGACCAGACCACCACAAGGCATCCATTTCAAGGGGACACTTTTAGTGTGGCGTTGTTTTTTTTTTTTTTTTTGATTTGTAGAATTGTACAGTGCAAGCGGGAAAGGAGCACCCCCCTGATATTTGAGGTCTCGGATCACTTTTCCTAGGGTGGTCTTGAACCTTCCATTAGCTTGTCAGGACTGTGGCTCGTTCAGGAGACCCAACCGGCCATGCAAATGTCAAAGCTGTTTAAATAATTCTCGTCCCAATGATCGGCAGCCATGAGCTTCCTCTAAGCAGCTGCCCCGGTGCTCTGGAAAATCAGACAGTTGAGGTTCAACAAAGCAGGGGGAGGCGACAAGAAGACAGCAAAATGTTTTCAGGGGTCCGTTCTCCTCAGATTGTCGTGATATTAAGAAATGGCAGTTAACAGGAACGGCGGAGGTCAAGTTGAGGTCTTGGAAGAACTGAAAGAACTGCTGGAAAGGCAACTCGGAGCCCCCCCTGTGTGACTTCAGGAAGATTCAGCAGCCTCTGGTGTGGTGGTCCGCTTTTGTTTAAATCTGACCTTAGGGTAGAGTCGACAGAAGACAAACCTTTACTGCATCTCAGCCACCAAACTCCGCACCTGAAGTTTGCAAATGAACCTCTGAACGAGCCTGAGGCATTCAGGAAGTCGAAATGAAACCTAAAAGTGTGTGGGGGGCAAATCCCCGGAAAAGAATCCGTCCCCAACGATGAAGCAGTGGCAGTGGATCGATCAGCTTTGTGCTTGTGTGGCAGCCGTGGAGGGAGGAATGGAGTCAAATAATTACCGGCACATTCTGGAAGCAAACGTCACCCCATCGAGTATGGGCCCCTCCAACGAGATAAGGATCCGAAACACAGGGGTGCAGGCTGGCGACCTCAAACGTCATTGAAGATCTCCAAAGAGCAGCGACGGGCCCCAAGAATCTCCGAGTCGGGAGCCAAATGAGATGAAGGAGGGTGGTCTTGATGTCCGGGACTCGTCCCGTCACATTAGTAGCCGAGAGATGGGCGGATTTCAGCCGTCATTTACGTGATCAGATTTTCAGTGGTCTGACATAAAATCTCGTTTGTACTCGGTGGCTTTGCATGTCCATTGCTTGGAGTCGTGTTTACCAACCTTTTGAGGTGTCACAGTCCACTCTCTCACATGCCTAGTGTAGGGTCCGTTCTTACTTTTGGGGGGGGGGGGGGGGGGGGGGGGATCTTTGCCCGTTCGTCCTCACAAGGGGCTCCCGACTCTGTTCTTTTGAGATCTTCAATGATGTTTCAGGTCGTCGGACTGCGAGGGTCACTGCAAACTGCCAGCCCTGCACCCCGTGAGCTATTCCACTATGTTTTCATCGTTATCTCGTTGGAGGGGCCCATCCTCAATGGGGTGACGTTGGCATCGGCGGAGGGAGGAATGGAGTCAAATAATTACCGGCACATTCTGGAAGCAAACGTCACCCCATCGAGTATCGGCCCCTCCAACGAGATAAGGATCTGAAACACAATGGAATACCTCACGAGGTGCAGGTTGGCGCCCTGAGACATCATTGAAGATCTCCAAAGAGCAGTGACGGGCCCCAAGAATCTGAGTCGGGAGCCCCTTGTGAGGATGAATGAGCGAAGAGACCCTCAAGGAAGAACGGAAAGACTCCTAGCAGCCTACAAAAAGCATTTATAAGCTGTGTAAAGGGGGTCTTACTAAGTACTGGACCGTGTCGGGGGCCCAAACTGTTGCTTCAGGCCCTTTTCATTTTTTCTTCTGGGCCTTTCGTGCATGATGGGACTAAAACTGTTTACATCCATCCATCCATCCATTTTCCAACCCGCTGAATCCGAACACCGGGTCACGGGGGGTCTGCTGGAGCCATCCCAGCCAACACGGGGCACAAGGCAGGAACCAATCCTGGGCAGGGTGCCAATGCACCGCAGTAAAACTGTCACCTTACTGAAAATCTTAAAAGAAATGTGACGTCTGTTGGAGATCGGCTCATCTTCTGCTTGCTTCTCTGTTCACACTAACAGACATTTCAAGCAAGGCCGGAGGGGGGGGGTGGTCACAGACTTTTGCATGCCGCTGGATGTGTGCGTTTGCCACGTGAAGTTGTGTCCTGAAGTGAATCGTTTTCTATAAACACTTCACATTTCAGTCTACGGGGCACAGGGTTAAAACTTGAAAATGGACCAAATGCGTCCGTTGTGGAGCGTTGATCCGAGCCTCGAAGTTACACGCGCCTCGTGAAGATCGTTACAGTGTGTCGTCTTTGAACAAAGAAAAGGCAACATCACGAGGGGCCGCCATTTTACAAAGAAGAGCAGCTGTGCACGAGAGCTCACCGCTCAGTCGTCTTCACTCCTCCCTGAGATCCAATCACAGTCGAGTGTTTGTGTCACATGGGTGGCTTTGTCTTGATTTGCTTCCGTGTTTACGTAAAAATTCACATGAGCGAGTTTTTTTTTTAAATGTAATAATTGCTGTAAGAAAACTGGCACCAGGAATAAGGCGAGCGTTCGCAGAGGCCTTCAGTTGTCAAAAACCTGGAAAACGCGGCTCGCCGCTCGACGGCTGCCTTGGCTTATAAAACGGACGTATTTAAGTTTTAGGCTTCTCCTCTGTGGCCTCCATTGGAAGCGCCAGAGTGGCTTTTATAAAGATTGATAGTAAGCTCTTAACTTTACAACACAGTTTTGCATTGCAGACAATACAAAGTGTGGCTGTGAAGAAGTAACTTCAACTTCAAAAATACTGAATGATAAGAAGAATAAGAATTGTTTACAGGGCTGTACCCCGATTCTCACTCCTTGAGTGGGGAGCCACTTCAACTGCCATTAATGTGCAGCACCCACCTACATGATGGGACCGCAGCCATTTTGTGTTGGTGTGCTCACCACACCTTAGCTGTCAGGTGACAGAGTTGGCCAGTCAGAGCTGGGGGGTGATTCAGGGGATCCCCCCTACTCTTTATGAAGGATACCCAGGGGTCTTTTAATGCTCCACACCAACAGTCGGGACCTCAGTTTTACATCTCATCCGAAGGACGGCACCATTTGTACATCACAGTGTCCCCCATGACAGCACTGGGGGGCATTGGGGTTCACACTCAGACCACAGGGGGCATTGGGGGTACACACTCGGACTACAAGGGGGCATTGCGGTCCATCCTCAGACCACAGTGGCCTTCGGGGATCCACACTCAGCCAATAAGGGGCATTGGCGGTTCACACTCAGACTACAGGCCCGCCAGCTGCTTTTCCCAGGTGGTCTCCCATTCCATTCCTTGCTTAGCTTCAGGTGGGTGACGTCTTCTGAACTGCGTCAGCGTGTCCTTTAATTTGAGGGCAGCGCTTCCGGTCACTTTCTGTGAGCCTCTTGAGACGTGGCAGGCCCCTGTCCCATGACAGTTCTGGTGGTCTATCACCCAGTTAAATTTGCTTGTTTTCTGTGTGGCCCACACTTGGTCTGTAGAAGGTTTAGTGGTGGCCACTCCAATGCTCGACGACCTCTCAGTTGAATGAGTGGAGTTTGCGGATCTCATTGATGGTCATTCCAGAGTCAGGGCGCTATATAGAACTGAAGGCCTTGCTGTCATCTACCTACCGAGGGCAGGTTGGGGGGGTGTGGGCACAACAAGATGGCCGGAATCAGAGGACCTTAGTGGGCAAGCAGGAGCCGAGTGATGGAGAAGGTCACTGACGTGTTCCGCTGTGTGGCCAGTTAAAGCTTTGTAGATTAATAAGAGAATTTAATATTCAATCCTATAAGACACGGAGAGCAGTGGAGGTGAAGCAAGATGGCTGTGATGTGCTCCACGTCGGGACCCTCAAAACAGAGCTTTAAATCTACTGGAGCTGTGATAAAAGATCAGAAGGGACACCGGCCAGTGGGGGGTGTGGGATGTGACAAAAGCAGGGACAAGTGTCTCAGCATTAGAAAAAGAGCAGAAAGAGCGAGTAACGGGGGTACATGACGGAGGTGACGATAGGGAAGTTACTTTATGTGGGCGGAGTCAGGGTTCAGCATATTGCCACACCCACCACATGACAAAATGCATAGGCAGACACACAGGTCCAGGCCCACCCCCCAGTAATGACCCTCTATCTGCCACAGCCGGGTGTTAGGTGGGCGTCCCTTTGCCCTGGCACAGCCACTTGGGTCCTCGACAATGAGCCGGATCACCCTCGGGTAATGGCGTCACATGGCAGTAGTGCCGTAACTGACGCTCCCTCACAATGCTGGTCATGTGCCTCATTTGGGACCCCATGAGCAACACAAAGTCAAACCAGTGGATACCCAAGGACCCTCCAAAGAGACACACATGAAGGGGGTCCAGTCTTGGTCTCGGGTCACTGAATAGCATCCATGTCTCACCTTCGTCCTTTCCAGTGACCTCATGACCCCTCATGCTCTCCCAATCCGTCTACTGATGTCATAGGAAGAGTCACCAGAGTCACATGAATGTCACTGATGAGGTTGACACACTCCACAGACAGACACACGGCTGATGGCCAAGCCCAAGAGGTCATTAAAGGCCTGGCTGTTGGTTTTATCAGGACCCTCACTCAGTCTCTCGAGACCCCCGATCAGAGCCTCCTTTGAAGATTATAGCATCGTCGGCAAAGTCAAGATCCATGAATCTCTCTTCACCAACAGATGGCCCCCAGCCGCTGGACCCCACCACCCTGCTGAACGCCCAGTCCATGCCAGCATTGAACAGAAGAGGAGCAGAACAGACCGCTGACGGACCCCCAGAATCAACTGGGAAAAACGCTGAGGGTCTGCCTGCACTCTGCACAGCACTCACAGTACCAGTGCACAGGCCCGCCATGAGATAGGGAGGAGACCCCGAGAGTCCTGGCATCAGGAGAAGGTCTGACACCATCACCGGCAAGAGGGGCTGAGGAGGAGCGCGTTGTCGTCACTTGGGCTGCAGTTTCGTTTGACTGAGTTCTGCGCCGTCCGGGTCTGAAATTCACTGCGGAGAGTCGAGGAAGTTTCACTTTTTTTTTTTTTTTTTTTTTTTTAATTGATTTTATTAAAAGCAAATCACATTCCATACAAAGAAAAAAAAAAGGTTCAAAACTAATCAGCCCCCCCCCCCCCCCCCCCCACCACCTTTAAATGTTGAAAGAGAGACAAGCGTCATCTGCAAAAACAAATGATAACCCAGTCCATGGGGAAGATTATGGAGATACAGAAGAGCAGGGGGGCCGAGGACAAGACCCCTGAGGGACCCCCTGTGTGACCAGCGCTGAGCTGCACCTGCAGTGGCCTGTCAGTCAAAGAGGACTTCAACCACTGGAGGGCGCTGCCAGACACATCCACTGGAGGGCGGTGCCAGAGATCCCCTTTAGAGGGTGGTGCCAGACACACCCACTGGAGGACAGTGCCAATACCCACTGGAGGGCAGTGCCAGACACATCCACTGGAGGGCAGCGCCAGAGATCCCCCTTTGGAGGGCAGTGGCAGATGCACCCACTGGAGGGGTGGCACCAGACACACCCACTGGAGGGCAGTACCAGAAATCCCCTTTAGAGGGTGGTGCCAGACACACCCACTGGATGGCAGTGCTACTACCCACTGGAGGGTGGTGCCAGACACACCCACTGGAGGACAGTGCCAATACCCACTGGAGGGCAGTGCCAGACACACCCACTGGAGGACATTGCCTGGCACATCCAATAGAGGACAATGCCAGAGATCCCCCTTTAGAGGGTGGTGCCAGACACACCCACTGGAGGGCAGCACCAGAGATCCCCCTTTGGAGGGGCAGTGGCAGATGCACCCACTGAGGGTGGCACCAGACACACCCACTGGAGGGCAGTACCAGAAATCCCCTTTAGAGGGTGGTGCCAGACACACCCACTGGATGGCAGTGCTACTACCCACTGGAGGGTGGTGCCAGACACACCCACTGGAGGACAGTGCCAATACCCACTGGAGGGCAGTGCCAGACACACCCACTGGAGGACATTGCCTGGCACATCCAATAGAGGACAATGCCAGAGATCCCCCTTTAGAGGGTGGTGCCAGACACACCCACTGGAGGGCAGCACCAGAGATCCCCCTTTGGAGGGCAGTGGCAGATGCACCCACTGGAGGGTGGCACCAGACACACCCACTGGAGGGGCGGTGGCCAGAGATCCCCTTTAGAGGGTGGTGCCAGACACACCCACTGGAGGACATTGCCTGGCACATCCAATGGAGGGCGGTGCCAGAGATCCCCTTTAGAGGACGGTGGCAGATGCACCCACTGGAGGGCGGTGCCAGACATACCCACCGGAAGGTGGTGCCAGAGTTTCCCCAGAATGCCCTCCATTCTGGACAGTAGAATGTCACGTCTGACCCGGGTGTCAAAAGCTGCGTTGCACTGCAGTCTAAAAGAATTTATATGCCAGTTTGTCCCGAGTCTGCTGCCATAAGCCGGTCATTGGGTGCCCAAAGCAGAGCACCAGGCCTGTCACCAGTCTGAAGGGTCCCATCAGCTTATTTGAAGTTAAGTAATTGGTGAGGTGGGAGACCACAACACTCTCAACAACTTTTGACAGAAATGGTAAGTGAGAGATCGGCTGAAAATTAAGGTTGTCAGCATGGAGGAGGAGGAGGAGAAGGTTGGGGTTGGTAACGCTGATAACACGGCGCAGCACCCACCTTATGACGAACCACCCGGATTGGGATCCGAGGGCACTGGGAGTTTTTTTTTTTTTTAAATACATACAGAAGCTGGCATGCCAGTTGTTGTGCCAGCCCCCAAGTTTTCCTCATAAGTTGGAGGACCACCTTGGGGGGCCAGATGCCATTTCCCAGTCACACGCAGGACGGAGCAGCTGCGGGTCACAAAAGCCATTTTAAAAGTGGCTGGCACAATGCCAGTGTCAAGGGAGGGGTTTATGGTTGTCATAACGGGTACGATTGTGGCAATGAGGGCAGGATTTAAAAAGTGTAGGGGGGGGGGGAGTTGGGGTCCAGGACACAAGCAGGGGTTGCTGATCTTCCAAAGCAGGTCCTTAACATGGAGTGGGCAGTCAGGGGGAGATGTCTACAGATGATGTACTTTTATTAGTTAAATTATTTTGATCTTTCATTTTGCAGACGTTGGCAGAGGAGGTCTTTGGGCCTGAAGTGGGTTATTAACTACAGAGCACAAGACCCTCGGGTCTTCATGGCCGTTTTCTGTTATCCTGCCCTAATGAGTGCTCTTGGCTGCAGCTGGCACTTCCCTGTGAGCCCTCTGGTGGTCAGAGAAAGCCTGGAGGGTCCCACCTCGAGGTGGCCGAGGGGTTTGAACCATCAGCTGTGTGCTTTCATCACAGACGCCCAGCCAGCGCGCTTTACAGCTGCAGGTCACGTTTGGGTGGGCAACTCCTGGAGACTTCTATGCCAGTTTAAAATGTAGTGCTTCTATGCCCTTTTCAAGTGCAGTGCTGGTGTCACTCGAGTGTTTTTTGGACAGAGAAAGGTGACGCTCACCCACCGCTGCTTAACTGGAAGGTGAGCCCGGCCAGCGCTTGCTCATGAAGCTCCACGTCTGCCCTCCAGATTTCCACATTGCCACTCGCGAGGCAAATCGATCGCTTCACGGTGTGCCCACAGTCCTTGAAGGTTTACCGTGGCATTGTTTCTTTTGGTCTCCATGGCTACTGGATTGTTGACAGCAGCATATCCAAGTTACCGTGTGAACGGAAAAGAAAAGTGGCACTCGGCAAATAGACAATAGGCTGGCACCGACTGGGCCGTCACGCTAGTGCAGGTGACCCAATGGAGCTTTTTGTGGCACTAAGGGGCACCCAATCCAGGATGGAATGCCATTCCATGTGCCCACACTGGATCAGACACCGTGTCATGTGGGACCTGGAAGGCCATGCAGGGAAAGCCTTGAAACTTGGGGAAATGTGAATTAAGGGGGCTTGGTTTGGGATGCAGGAGTGCCAAGCACTGTGCCACCAGGCCATTCTGGAAGAGAAAAGTTAGGAAGACAAGGCAAGAGACATTTGAGGTGTCGGCCCACCACCTGACCCCCAGATCATATCAAATTATTCAAAAAGATGGAATGAACGGCCTGTGAGCAGATCAAGTGCTGGACCCCTCTACCTGCCCGGAACGCCTGGCAAGGCTGGCTGACCCGTCCCATTTGGCAATGCAAGTTTGCCAAGCCAACCAAACATGAAGTGAGGGAGTGCCAGGAAGAACACCACTGCTATGCAGTGTGCCCGACTCGACCCCAGGGCCTGCTGTACCACTGCTTTACCACTGGGGGTGCCATCTGACGTATTTAAGAGCTGAGTGAGGAGCTTTGATTGAGCTGCACCTTCTGCCCTCTGCTGGAGCGCCTGGGTACTGCACCTCCAGAACTCCACCCAAATGCTCTTCAGGGCTTCAGTTTCGATTACGCAAAATCATCACATCAGTGGTTCTGCTGGCATGGTGCCACGGCAAACAGTCACAGTGGTTCGTGCCAGGAATCTGTCTGAACGTTTACACAACTTTATAAGCCGTGACTCTGTACTTTATTTAAGTCTTTAAGGAAATGTTTTTATCGGTAAACGATACAAGTAGTTTTTGGAGGTGGTGCCAGGGTGATGGAGTGCCCAGTTGGCACATAGATGCCAGTCAGAGTTTTGGCCTGCCTGGTATCAGGGTAGTCCTGTTGCTCCAAAATTCCATCACTGGTAGTTACCTATATAGCGCCTATCATTTATAAGCTAAGCTTTTGATGCCCTGCTGTTCAGACCCTGGTGTAACAGAACTCAACACTCGATCTTTGTTAATATAGCGCCTTGCACAGCTGTATGAGGTCCTTGTTGATGTAGCGCCTTTCATGTGTAAACTGGACCTCTGGTACCTTGCAGTCCACAGACTTACCCGTCAGACCGCTGGCATCACAGTCTCTCCACACTTGATCTTTGTTACTATAGCGCCTTGCACAACTGTACTGTATTTAGTTTTTGTCAATGTAGCGCCTTTCATGTGTAAACTAAACCTTTGATGCCCTGCCATCCAGACCCCTGGGCTCACAGCCCCTTCCCCATTTCATCTTTGTTGATGTAGCGCCTTGCACAGGACGGCTGTGCCTTGGACTGTTTTTTCTTTCTTTATCGGGGCACCTGAAGAGTCGACGTTCACGATGACGAACTGTCATAAAGCTGGAATGACAGCAGTCTGTGTGTGACCAAAGCCAGCCTGCGTTCATCTTGTTTGTCCTGACGTCATTAATGAGTGACAGCCTGAACTGCACCTCCCATAGCAGGACACGTCGTCGTCATGAGGCTGGAATCTGAAATGTCCCCCAAAATCTACCGTGTAAGAAACTGCAGGATCAGCGTCTGCTGAAATGACGTTTGGACAGGAGGAGGCACTCGGTGGAGCTCCAGACCTCAGTAGGGGGCCGTGGGGGGTCAGCGTTACAAACCTGACTTCATCATTGGCAAGCTGAACCGTCTACTGTCATGGGGTACAGGGGTGACTCGGTGGGTAGCACTGTGGTCACACACCCCTTGATTCCTGGTTCGGTTCAAGTTGGCATTTATATGTGTGTGTACTGCCCACTTATGGGGTCTTCCATTTATAATAAAATTTGGCTGTCCGGTGGTGAGTGTGCTGGTCATCTGCGTAGTCCAAAGCCCTTCGAGCCCACCAAAGCTTTGCAAACTAAGGAGACGGAGCTGAGAGTCTTCAATCTAAGTAGAGCACCACCTGCTTGTTTGGGGTGGGCGGGCCCAATAGGTGACGGAGAGAAGATGGGCGGGCCCTGTAAGTGATTGATATAACGTGTGCGGGCCCGATAGGTGATGGATAGAAGGTGGGCGGGCCCTATAGGTGACAGATAGAAGGTGGACGGGCCCGATAGGTAATGGATAGAAGGTAGGCGGGCCCTATATGTGATAGAAGGTGGGTGGGCCCTATAGGTGACAGAAGGTGGGCGGGCCCTATAGGTGACAGATAGAAGGTGGACGGCCCTATAGGTGATGAATGAAGGTGTGCGGGCCCGATAGGTGATGGATAGAAGGTGGACGGGCCCGATAGGTGATAGATAGAAGGTGGGCGGCCCGATAGGTGACGGATTAGAAGGTGGGCGTCCCTATAGGTGACAGATAGAAGGTAGGCGGGCCCTATAGGTGACAGATAGAAGGTGGACGGGCCCGATAGGTAACGAATAGAAGGTAGGCGGGCCCTATATGTGATGGATAGAAAGTGGGCGTGGCTTTTGATAACATGGAAGCTTTTACCTGAGATGCATGATGTGGGTCAAACCCGGGACACTCAGCCAATTTCTGGCAATTTTTCAGAAGGAAAACAGAACTGTGGCGGTAAAACACGAAGCTTTCTCACCCAAGATGTCCTCCTCCAGGAATCGACCGTCAGGCCTCTGGCTTTTTTGCAAGTCTGTTATCACCACTTGAATGCTGACCCCTACTGGCCACGTAAACTTCTGAGTGACTCAGCAGACTGCAGCCCTCCTGTGGTCCATCTTGGAACTGGTGTCCCACAGCCCCCCCCCCCCCCCCCCCCGACCCCAATTTCCTAATTGCTTCAAGTGTATTTGTGCCCCCAAAATTCAGCCAACATACTGTGGAGACTGGCTCGGACACAGACAGGCAGACACGTTCATGTCACCCAACACACGTTTATTATACATTATTTACAGTTATATTGCACAATCCCAGTGCACAAAGCACCAATCACCCTTTCAAAGTCCTGGCCACAACACAATGCCTTTCTCTTTCTCTGGTCCGCCTCCACTCCTCTCCAATATGCTTCGTCGTCTTCTTCCTCCCGACTCTCGCCTTGACTGGAGGGAGGCGGCCCCTTTTATATGCCCCGGATGGGCTCCAGGTGCATCATTAGGGCCTCCGTGGCCACACCCCTGTGTGGCGGAAGCTCCCAAGGTGTTTCCGGAAGTCCACCAGGTGCTTTCAGGTTTCTTCCCCCCAGCACTTCCCGGTGTGGCGGAAGTACTGAGGGCCAACACTCCCAAGGCATTGGGGCGCCCCCTGGCGGTGACCACGGGCCCCTACAGGGCTGAGCTTCCAAGCTCCGTACCCGTGGTCCCCAAAGCCACCAGGGAGGACGCCCCCTCGTGTCCTGGAGGAGGCACAAGCCCTCCTCCACTCCTCCTAGGCGTCCCGGCCGGGCATGGATGCCCGCCGGGCACCACAATACCAAAAACTCAACAAATTTGGACATCCACAAGCAGATGAAAACTGTCCCTTTCTTGGTGCCACTACTTATTTGTGACATTCGGATCCCCAGAAGATGTGCCAACTTGACTGCTATAAGAGTTTTAGAGGCTATTGTGGCCACCCCATTAACTGCCAAACCCAACATCGGCATTGATCTCCAGACGCCGCATACCAACAACGTGCAAAATCCTAAATGAGTGAGTGGCCTGGGCAACTGGGTGGAAGAGTTGTAGCCCTCTTGACTGGTCCTGGGTGGCATAGTCCTCTCCACTTTGTCTTGGTCCCTTTTATGATTTTTAGGAGTTTGATGCGTGCCGAATTTCGTATTTTTTCTTGCTTAACTTTTTTGTTCTTTTTGTTACCGTTTCTGGGCTGCCATTTTGCTTTGCTGATGCCACTTTTTTTTGCTGCCAGTGACGGCTCACCGTTGTCACCTCATGATGGCCAGAAGTTGTGACACATGATGTCAGAGAGACGCGGGTGTGTAGGGTGGTGACTCACTATTGTCTCCCTTCTAAGCTGGTGGGCATTTCACATTCCTGACTGGCTCCAAATTCTTCCTCTCCCTGGCAAATCGACCGTTGGACTTTGTGGTTTCGACCACACGGTTTTGTCACCTCCTGCTCCTTTTTGGTGACCCTGATAGAGAAGTCCGTGTTGGACCCTGGGCTTCACTTTTTTTTTTTGTACCTTTGGCCACCTGATGGACCCCATCCAGTTTGGCACCATCTGGAATGCTGACACATGGAATGCGGATCTTGTCACTTTAGACTCCGGAATACTGGCCTGTATTTCACAATTTGCCCATCCCAGGTGGGTAAACTGAGGTTGGCAGCAGATTAAGAAGGAATGTGACTGGAGACGGAGTGGAGCCTGGGTGATGGCACTACTGCCACTTGGCCTCTGCGTGTTCTGGCACCAAGTTTGGGTGTTGCCCGCTGCTTTGACCAACTAGAATGCCTTGCTGAGTGTGGCACAGACCCTGGAATATGAGATCTCTAGGACATAAACATGGCTGTGGGCATTGTACCCATCCACGTTAGGCCACAGCCCCACTACGGGTGAATCACCTGAGGCAAAAAGGTAAACGGTGATGGTATGAGTGAGCAAACAAGGACAAGGGGGCTATGGTGGCACAGAGGTTAGCACCTCAGCCACTACCAGCATGGCATGATGCAAGAAATCAAATCATGAGTTATGAGGTGCCAGAGGAAGTGGTAGGGCCATTTTAAACTTTCAGTGAGCAAATAGGGATGATGATAGGCACCTCATTTGGTGGGGGGGGCACAGCAACACAGTAATTGGCACCTCAGCCCAACATGGCATGGCACACAGCTGGGAAATCCAACTGAGACTTTGGAGGGGCCAAAGCTGATGCCAGCAGTGCTGGTGGGGTCATTATAAACTTTTGAGGGTCCCTTTGTCCGTTTCTTTCTTCTTTGTTCGGGATAAGACCCCAAAAACACACACACGTACACACAGAAACTCACCCCATTCAGTCACTTATACCAGGAAACTGCCCTGGCACTGGGGGCAAAATGGGCATTCCCTCCTTACTTATCTCTGCACCAGGCACCAGTTTACTGTACTTGTTAATGGTGGAGGGGGGGCAGTGGGATTAGAACAAGATTCTCTGGAGCGCAGCAGCTCTGACCACCGTGCCATCACGTCATGTCACGTCATTTACAGAGGGGGCAGATTTCAGATGTGAAGCCCCGCCCCCATCTATTTTATGAGAGCTCCTACTGATTGGTCATACATGGAATACAAAAAATGAATCCTTGGCTGCACCCCTGTGCCATCCTGCCCTCCCAGAAATAGCTCTGCTCGTAGTAATAATGGGGGCTTTCTTTAAAATGAGTAGCCAGAATTTGAGCTTCAAGCCCCCCAGCCCTCCACTGGATTTCTCTTTTAAGTTTTCCTGACAGGCGGAGTGGTGGGCCAGTTACAGTTTGGACTTCAAGCCCTGGACTAGCAGTTCTGTGTCCTCCTGTCTCCTCGAGTGCAGACCTCCACAAGCAGGTGGGCGCTATATAAAAAAAAAAAAAAAAAATGACATTTCATCCGTCCGTGTTCTCAACCCACACAGGCAGGAACAATCTGCTGAGGACGGGGCGCCACTTTAGCGAGGCCAGACCACTTAAGCTGTGCAAGAAGACCCACGTGGACACGGCGAGAACATGCCAACTCCACGCAGGGCATCACGAGGCAGCATTGAATTACTGCCAATCACGTGGAAGACGTCTTTACCCGCCGCAAACCCTCAAACACACAAACGTTTACAGACAACGGGCAAGAAACCCGTCAGGAATGAGCCGCGTACACCCAGCAGACCCGGATCTAGGGGGTCCTTTGGCCTGGGTGAAGACCACCCCATTCTACGCTGTCAGCTATACTGTTAATTGTTAGTTTTGGAACTTTATGATGGACTCCCTTTACTGAAGCCTGTAACTCCTCTGGGATTAAATTTTATTCAATTTATATCTGTCTACTACAGTATATAGTGCCTTATCTATTTATCTACTATATAGCGCCTTTCAGATCTATCCGTCTATCATTTACATAATTCATTTATTTATCTACTATATATCGCCTTTCAGATCTATCAGTCTATCATTTACATAATTCATTTATCTATTTATCTATTATATAGTGCCTTTCAGATCTATCGGCCTATCATTTACATAATTCAGTCATTTATTTATGTATTATATAGCGCCTTTCAGATCTATCGGCCTATCATTTGCATAATTCATTTATCTATTTATCTATTATATAGCGCCTTTCAGATCTATCGGCCTATCATTTACATAATTCATTTATCTATTTATCTATTATATAGCGCCTTTCAGATCTATCAGCCTATCATTTACATAATTCATTCATTTATTTATCTAATATATAGCGCCTTTCAGATCTATCGGCCTATCATTTACATAATTCATTCATTTATTTATCTATTATATAGCGCCTTTCAGATCTATCGGTCTATCATTTACATAATTCATTCATTTATCTATTTATCTATTATATAGCGCCTTTCAGATCTATCAGTCTATCATTTACATAATTCATTTACCTATTTATCTATTATATAGCGCCTTTCAGATCTATCGGCCTATCATTTACATAATTCATTCATTTATCTATTTATCTATTATATAGCGCCTTTCAGATCTATCAGCCTATCATTTACATAATTCATTTGTTTATCTATTTATCTATATACTTCAGAAACTCCTTTCTTCCTAGTGCCATACGACTTTTCAATAAGAAATATCGGAGATAATGATTAATATTTTCATATATATCCTGTAACTTTTTTTGTGTGTAAATATGTATTATCTAACTGCCTTACCTTAACCTTTCTCGTTTCTATTTGTCCGTTTTATTTTATTCTGTCTGTTATTAGATGCAACTGAGAAGGCAAATTTCATGTTTTCTTGTGTAAACATGACTAAATAAAGAAACCTTAACCTTATATAGTGCTTTTACTTTATCTGTTGTATAGTGCCTTTCTGATCTCTCTTTCTTTCTGTGTATTTGTATAAAGTGCCTTTCCTTGCTCTATCTATTGTAGCCTTTCAGATTTTCCTGTTTCTATATTATGTAGCGCCTTTCAACTCTATGTATTTGTTATATAGTGCCTTTCCTTTCTCTGTCTGTTTAGTATTTCTGATACCACAACAACCAGGTGTTTAAATGAAGCGGCGAATGAAGCCGACGGCTCTGCAGCCCCACAGCAAACCCCGAAAGCGCCGGTGCGTTCAGACGGAGCCGTGAAGGAAGGCGCTCCATAAACCTGAGCTGAGGTGCGGCCCGGACCTCCGCCGGCGCCCCTCCTGTCTCCGCTCCACTGGTCATTTGTCCCGCGGCCTTTCCTGGCCAGTCGAGCGGAGACCGTGGAGCCATCGCTGGATTTTACGACCATTAGAGGCTACGCGCTTAAATGATTTTGGACCCCCCCCCCCCTCTCTACCCCCACATGTGAGTTGCGCTCACTCTGAGCGGACGAGGACGATCACGTGAGCCTCGGTGGACGAGTGCAAGTTAGCAGATTCTGATTGTGTTGTATTGTAGATCATTAACCTTTATTATTACTATTTTATTATTATTGTATACATATTTATTTATCATTTTGTCATTTAATGTGGGAGCCCTATCTTGTGGACTCTGGTTCAGCGGCACCATTTGAAGTTTTGCACCAAGTGATCCAAAGTAAATCCGGCGATGGAAAATGTCTGTGGTGCCCCCCCTTCCTCGGTGCCCTAAGCACCCGCTTATTTTGCTTAATGGCTAACCAGGCCCTGCCGTGAAGGGGGCGTGGCGGCGGCGGCGGCTTCAGTTAACGGACGGAGGAAGACTGAAGTCGAAGGTGCGGCGGAATGTCCGGAGCCACAGGATGGGGGCGCTGTGGTGGGTTGGACTGAATTAAAGGCTGCGGCTCCGCTCCGCAGTTCTCCAGTTCGGATCAGTCCTTAGCTCGGGGGTGCTGGTGTCCCCCATTGAGGTTTCGATCCCCGGGGTGTTAGATTTGGAGTTCGCTAATAGATATGTAGAACAATATCTCCAAAGGGGACACAAAGATCGCGGGCGATACACGATATGTCAGGGTAACACAAAAATGTCTTTGGATTGCCTTTCGGGTTTTCTCCAAAGCGACTTACAAAGCACACGCCTACAAAAGCAGCTGTTTCTACGTTTCTCATTTCGGAGCTCTGCCCGATTAATCGACTTACTTTCGAATTTCAAAGACTGGCAATGGTGGTGTGCTGAACCTGAAGCCTTCCGCTTTTATATAGCGCCTCTCCATAGTGAACTTTGATCATGGGAAAGGCGCTATATAAATACATCCATCCATCCATCCATTTTCCAACCCGCTGAATCCGAACACAGGGTCACGGGGGTCTGCTGGAGCCAATCCCAGCCAACACAGGGCACAAAGCAGGAAACAAACCCGGGCAGGGTGCCAACCCACCGCAGGACACACACAAACACACCCACACACCAAGCACACACTTGGGCAAATTTAGAATCGCCAATCCACCTAACCTGCATGTCTTTGGACTGTGGGAGGAAACCCACGCAGACACGGGGAGAACATGCAAACTCCATGCAGAGAGGACTAACTGCGAGGCAGCAGCGCTATCACTGCGCCACCGTGCTGCCCTATATAAATACAGTTTATTATTATTAAGATTATTATTATTATTTGAGGGCGGCACGGTGGCGCAGTGGGTAGCGCTGCTGCCTCGCTGTTGGGAGATCTGGGGACCTGGGTTCACTTCCCGGGTCCTCCCTGCGTTGAGTTTGCATGTTCTCCCCGTGTCTTCGTGGGTTTCCTCCCACAGTCCAAAGACATGCTGGTTAGGTGGATTGGCGATTCTAAATTGGCCCTAGTGTGTGCTTGGTGTGTGGGTGTGTTTGTGTGTGTCCTGCGGTGGGTTGGCACCCTGCCCAGGATTGGTCCCTGCCTTGTGCCCTGTGTTGGCTGGGATTGGCTCCAGCAGACCCCCGTGACCCTGTGTTTGGATTCAGGGGGTTGGAAAATGGATGGATGGATGGATCGAATGTCACTTCAAGCTCCGGCAGGCTCCGAGATGACGACAGATTGGTGAAATCCCAGTGACTTTCCTGATTTTAAGAGGACTCTCACTGCATGCCTGATCTCTTCTATCCTGCTAAGTCGCCTACCAGACATGACAGATTTCTGTTTTGTTCCCATATTAGGAACCTTATCAACAGCCAAAGAACCAACTTCATATGCAAAAAAGCCTCCTTAGAATGAAATGGCTCTTTGTCAAGCTATGGAGCAACAGGGAACCACCCAACCCATTAAAAGGCCATTAAAGCCCCATCGTGTTTAAGAGAGCAATCTCTGTGTCCCTTTTTATGATAATATGAAGCACGCCCGACGCCCCGCCCCTCGCCACCAGGCCCCGCCCTCTGTTCATGTCGCCCCGCCCCCTCGCCAGGTCCTCCCGCTCTTTTCCTGCAGTTTAATTTTAGTTCGCGTTGTTTTGTAACCTCCGTCACTTCCCTTTGGTGATAACTCACAGGAAAGTTAAACAGTTTAAGACAAAACTAAAAACGTGTACCCGTTTTATTACTAAAGGGTTAAAAATCACTCGACTGGTGTGACGGTGAAAATTCTCGACCGACTCGAGGAGGCCCACAAGGACGAGGACGGTCAGAGCAAACCGAAAATTGAGGGATTTGGGGGGGCTTCAAATGGAAAGACAGACGCGAGCTCTCGCAGTGCGACACCAACCGAAGACCCCCGACACGCGAAAACCCCGACAAGGATGGCGCTGTCACAACGGCTCAGTCGATATGCGTCTGAAAGAGGGTCTGCAAAATGACCTACAGAGGCGCTATATTCCAATTCCTTCTATTTACATATCCAGAAGTATGGCATGAAATAAATTACATGGAAAGATCTCTACAAATACCTCGTGCAGAAAGAAATAAAGAAATCGGCTTGAATGAAAGAATCTGAAAGCATCTAAATAGCACTAGAAGTGGAATAATAAACTGTATGTAAAACATACGTCTGAAAGGCACTATATTAGAAGAGGTAGATAGATGAGAAGCACCTTATAAAAGGACAAAGTCGCAAATAAACAATGTAGTCTTACCTGGGTGACGTCTGTACCCAAAGTGACTTACAGCATTTGAGATGCAGATGGGCACATTTATGTCGTCTTTTACTAATTGGAACACAAGCCGCTGAAGTGACTTGTTCAGGGACACAGAGTGTGGGGTTTGAATCCACCACCTCAGGGCCTGAAGTTCAAAGCCTTAACCTCTACGGCCACATTGACGGCTTTAGATATGCAAGCAATGCAATACACTAAATAGAAAGAAATGAAAGGCGCTATATGATAGATAGATAGATAGATAGATAGATAGATAGATAGATAGATAGATAGATAGATAGATAGATAGATAGATAGATAGATAGATAGATAGATAGATAGATAGTGAATTTGAGATCTTCTTCTTTCGGCTGCTCGTCACAGCGGATTCTCTTTTTCTATCAGTGAATTTCACATCTAAGATATCAGAAGTGCTATACAACAGATCTATGCATAAAGGAGCTATTATAAAAGAAAATTGGGAAAGACACACACACACACACACACATATATATATACTGTAGATACATATGAAATGTATATAATAGACGGAAATATGAATGGCACAACATGTGATTTAATGAACAGTGCCACATAAGAAGATCAACAAATATTAAAGGCATTATAAATTCCATGACTAGATGCATATGAAAGGCTCTATACAACTAACACACAGAAAAAGATAAATAAGAAATGATGTTTTCTGTTCTGCCTTATCTATCTGTTTGTTTATATTGTGCCTTTCATGGCTGTCTATCTATCTATTGTGCTATACAAAAAATAGGCGCTATATATGATTGATGTGACATGTCCTATATAATAGATGATATTAAAGACACTTTATTATAGTGTATAGGTCAATAGATGTGAAAGGCATTACAAATATAGATAGAGCTAAAAGGCACTATATAACAGATTCACATTCAGCTGTAATGCGCCGATCTTCATATAAACTTCCTAACGAAGTCCCGATTTTGATTTTTCTCCCGCCCACCTTGAAAGCGTTATACTGTGTATCTATCTATATAGCGCTCAGCTGTGTCGTCCATCAGTCCGTCCATTTTCTCAATCCGCCTGTTGTACTATGAGCTCATTGCCAGTAGTCTTCGCAAGTCGCAACCCCCCATCCCCCCACCCGGTTTGTTCCTCCAGTGCCCGTTCTAGACGAGCAGTAAAGCGGTGCAGAGCGACGCGGCCATTCGTGTTTGAGTCGCCAGGTAACATGACGTGTGAGTTCTTTGGATGCACGAGGAGCCCCCATGTACTCCTAAGGACAGACAGAGCGTCAGTGAGCCTGGCTTTTAACCCAGGACTTTGGGGAGCTGTGGAGTGCCCGACATTCGCCGCCCTACGTTTAATATCGCCGTGGGAATCCCCCCGTATTTGCACAGCCCCTCTCACTACCTACGGCTTAGTGATTTTATCTGGACGATAATCAGATTACTGCTGGGCCTTGAAAAGCCGCGTCTTGGAGAGCCGCTGTTGAACTAATTTATTGCTCCCATCTTTAAAGGGTTCAAAAGGGAGAACACAAAGGAGAACAAAGACGTGAATTCCCGGAACTCCCCCTCTAAATGATAACCTCAAACAAGAGTGAATCATCACAGGGCCTGTCAGTTCGTGTGTCCTGCTATGTCCTGGCCTTCCATTTGGGCCATGGTGTGGGGGTCTCCTGCCTTGGGCTCAGTGCTGCTGACGGGGGCCCCTGCCTCCGGATGGATGCGTAGATGAGTAAAGACGCGATTCTGTGAAGTGTCCTCAAACTAAAACTGCAGCTCTTTCTTTCTTTCTTTCTTTCTTTCTTTCTTTCTTTCTTTCTTTCTTTCTTTCTTTCTTTCTTTCTTTAATTAAATCTTTTGGCATTCATCCTGGGTATGAGCCAACACATAAGGCACTATATAACTTTTCTTTCTTTCTTTCTTTCTTTCTTTCTTTCTTTCTTTCTTTCTTTCTTTCTTTCTTTCTTTCTTTCTTTAATTAAATCTTTTGGCATTCATCCCGGGTATGAGCCAACACGTAAGATACTATATAACTTTTCTTTCTTTCTTTCTTTCTTTCTTTCTTTCTTTCTTTCTTTCTTTCTTTCTTTCATTAAATCTTTTGGCATTCATCCTGGGTATGAGCCAACACATAAGGCACTATATAACTTTTCTTTCTTTCTTTCTTTCTTTCTTTCTTTCTTTCTTTCTTTCTTTAAATCTTTTGGCATTCATCCTGGGTATGAGCCAACACATAAGGCACTATATAACTTTTCTTTCTTTCTTTCTTTCTTTCTTTCTTTCTTTCATTAAATCTTTTGGCATTCATCCTGGGTATGAGCCAACACGTAAGGCACTATATTACTTTCTTTCTTTCTTTCTTTCTTCAAAGTTAATGCATCGTTACTTAACTGTGGGTGTCTCTCAAAATAAAACAAACTTATAAAAATAAAGTTAAATGTTTGCCATTTACTTTGGGTATGGGCCAACAGGAAATGACTATGTAAACTTTCTTTCTTTCTTTCTTTCTTTCTTTCTTTCTTTCTTTCTTTCTTTCTTTCTTTCTTTCTTTCTTTCTTTAAATCTTTTGGCATTCATCCTGGGTATGAGCCAACACATAAGGCACTATATAACTTTTCTTTCTTTCTTTCTTTCTTTCTTTCTTTCTTTCTTTCTTTCTTTCATTAAATCTTTTGGCATTCATCCTGGGTATGAGCCAACACGTAAGGCACTATATTACTTTCTTTCTTTCTTTCTTTCTTTCTTTCTTTCTTTCTTTCTTTCTTCAAAGTTAATGCATCGTTACTTAACTGTGGGTGTCTCTCAAAATAAAACAAACTTATAAAAATAAAGTTAAATGTTTGCCATTTACTTTGGGTATGGGCCAACAGGAAATGACTATGTAAACTTACTTTCTTTCTTTCTTTCTTTTTTCTTTCTTTCTTAACGTTTTTCAGTAGTTAAAGAGCTGTGTAAATGCAGCTAATTACTTCATTTATTTTTTCTGTCATTAATTGAATATTTTGTGATTTGTTTCGTCATGGCTCAACAGGACTAGCACTACAGTATATGATTGCCTTTCTTCTTCTTCTTTCTTTGTTTATGAGGCACCCGTAGTCTCCTCCCCCGAGGGGCGTGGCCCCACTCCAAACCGCTATACTCCGCCTCGGCTGTTCGCAGACGCAGACCTGCTTGCGGAGTGAACACCTGCGCTGGCGCTCCGGACTCTTCTCTAATTCAGCGCCACTCTTCAGTTTTTTTCCCCCTCCTCCTCCTCCTTCTTCTTCGACAGCAGCCCGGTGGAAGAAACTTGGAGTTTTTGTGTCTGTGCTGCGCGGTACCGACCTGATTCGTGAAGCTAAACATGAATCGACTGACGACGCTGTGCTTTTGGGCGCTGGTGCAGATGATTTTGTTTCCCACGCAAGCCAACGTAACAGGTATGGGCGAGATGGGCGTGTGTATACTCGGGATACTGTGTGTAACTGAGGGGATCAGCTGAGCCCCGACCGCCTGAGTGTATTTACCTGGGAACTTTATGGCATTTCTCTGTTTATTGTTGGCATCGAGACTTCCCAACAAACACACCCCCCTCTTAATCAGTAAAAGCGACTGTGAGTGTCCGGGGCAGGGGGTGAAGGGGCCGGCGGAGTTTGGGCATAACGCTGCGCATTCGTCATCTCCTGCTAGTGCTGGTGATTCATTCCCGAGAGAACTGAAAGAGTCGCAGAGATTCATTTTAAGCGTGAAATTAAGCAGAGCCCCCCATTACTCATACGTCAGAGATAGTCAAGCTTTGAGGGTCTCCGACTCCCACCGCACCCTAGTTGGCCGGGGGCCCGGCCGGGGTCTCCGAGCAAACCGAACCGCAAACTACGCTTTTCTCTCTAAACTGTAGCGGAGGTCCGTCGCCATCGACACGCAGGCGTCCTCTTGGATCAGCCGCCTGTGACCCAAAGTTGGAATCGGTGGCATTCAGTTTTGGTGCCCTGCTTCCATGACCCCTCCTTGTTCGGTTAAACAGGTGTGAACAATCCTGCCCTGTTTTGGCGTTCCGCCCGGGTTTTGTTCTCCGCGCTCTTCTAAACGCTGGCGCTTTAATGGCACTTTGGGGTTCTTTACTGGGTTGTGTGGTTCCACCATTGCATTCTGGGGCGGGCGCTTTACATACGACTCTGGCTCCTTGTGCTTTGAAAAACTTTTCCAATATGTAGAAAAACAAACTGAAATCTGTTTAATGTTTGGTAGACCCCCAGGAGGACATACGACATCAAACCTGCAGGTTAGCCCTTGTCTTTGCATGCAGCGAGGGAGCCCACTGAGATTTTAACAAATCTGTTCCCGTCCCATACAAATCTAAAGAGTTCTTCCTGGAACTTTGATGTGAATGGGGTCTTCTGGGAACCAAAAATGTCACCCCTGTAGCATCGATGTGAAAAACCGCTCGGGTACCTTCATTTTGTAGCGTGCGACCCCCAGACCTGCCCGTGTGGTCGAAACCGGAGAAGCGGGAAAGAAAATGGACGGCTCGATTTTCTTAAAACTCAGCGGGCTGGTCCCACCAGTGCGACGCACCCCCTATGAGGGTTATACCCACCTGGACAGGTGTCTTGGGCTGCGCGCTTATCGTGGTAAAGGTGCGCTATATGGTTTAGAGTGGGAGACCCCTTATAGGTCACCTAAAAAACATCAGGTGAGCAGCTTGAGGTGAAGGACGGCAGTGCAGGGGATTGAAGTTTAACTCTACTCGTGATTGAATATAGCGCCTTTCAAGATGAGGTGACCAGGATGCCTATAGACGCGAGGACGCCCCTCATTGACCTTTCTGCTGATCCACTCAGTATAGCGCCTTCCTCGACCTTCAGGCAGCGCTGGCCGAGCCTTCCTGCTTTTCCGATTTTTGTTTTCCGCTATCGAGCCCCGCCAGTTTCGGTTTGTTGTGCGGTTTCGGGGTTTCGTCAGACCACCTGAAGTGTTGCATGTCAACAGGAAAACTTCCCGATCTGAGGGGCGTTTGCGTAACTGCGCTGCCATAAGAAACTCCCGGATGGGAGGTTTAACGCTCGACTAACTCCGTTAAGGTTATGGGTGGTCCACACCGATGATCCCATTCATGGCTTCCTTTTTAGCAATGCTCGTATATTCCTGCTTATTTTTTGTACTCTAATTCATACATTTCTTTCATGTATTAAATTGTTGGTAATCCTGCCTTTTGTCCATATAGCGCCTTTCTCGTGCTCGGTGCTGTACAGAAATTAAAAATGAGCGACGGGCAATACACGTCATTGAATGCAAATAATAACCTCATAAAACCAAATGAAGAGGAATACTGGGAATAAGTTTGCATTAGAGACGATAAACGACAATAATCCAGATGTTCCCAGTTTGCATCCATTGTTGTATTTGATCTTTTATTTGTTGCTTTTATTTTTTATTTTTTTTACACCCTTCAAAGTGCGTCACACCTATTCAGAACATGGGAAAGGCGCTATAAGCAGCATGTATTATTGTAATTGTTGTGATTTCTATTAACTTATGACGTTGTAAATCTAGAGTGGCAGCGTCTTGGGACTGTCGCATCGTGTCACCCCCTGTCCCCTAAGCACCTCTGATTTACGCTGTTGGCCCCTTTTACGTCGCACTAAACGGATCTGCTGAGACTCTAGGAAGGGTGTCAGGGGTCCCATACGTTAAAGGTGCACCCACTAGAGTGCGTTCTTGCGATTTGTAGGTCACTTTGGATGCGAGCGTCGCACACGTGTGTGTGTTTCTTCTGTCGTAAGGTAAACCAAGTGTCATATTTTAAATATCCATTATTGTATTCGAACATTCGAGCGATCGTGATGATACTTTGGACAAGCTAGTCCGGTTGTCTCATCAAGTCGGGATATGAAGGTCGCTAACGTCCTTCTGGCCCCCTCGCTACTTTTTATTCATTGCGCCTCGCTGGTTCTCTGCGTGAAGAAGAACTTTCTAATATCTGTTCTTGGGGTTCCAGCTGTGTCCCCGTGGTGTTCTCTGACAAATGAATTACCAAGGGTGGGATTCACTGCCCTCCCTCCCATCTTAATTTTAAACGCTTCCAGTATCTCACCGCGAAGATGTCTCCTATCGTGATTTTCAGAGTAAGCACTTTGCCGAGCTCTTCTGTAAGTCGCTTTGGATGAAAGTGTCATCTAGACAAGTAAAAGTAAGCGACTTGGCTGACAGACCTGGAAAACCGAGGCTTGGGGTCGCGCGTCCCGGGGTCCTCACAGACGATCGCTTCATTGTTTGTTTTTGGTGACTCCGTGTGGAGATCTGCGCTGGGCGGATTTTTCGATTCCGCCCCAGATAAATTGCCGCCCCGTTGCTCCCCGCTTTCTGCCAGTCCAGACCCCAGTCCATTATTCTTCTCGGACCGGAAAATGAAATCGGGGACCCAAGTATATTCTTAATAACCGCAGCTTGGAAACGTCTCGTGTGTCTGCCGTTACAAGCGGCGATGCTTACGCAACATAAAGGACGGAATAAGAAAAGAGGCGCACAGGACGAGGCCCTCCACGTCACGGGTGAGCGCGCTTTTGTGTAACGGTGAAAGTAAATTATAATATCATAATTATAAGGCAGTTGAAACAATTATAGGGCAGGCGGTGTGGCGTAGAGGTGAAGGTTTGCACTTCACACCCTGAGGCTCTGTGTTCAAATCCCACTCCTGACACTGTGAGGACCTGCGCAAGTCACTTCACCTGCCTGTGTCCCTTCTGGAAAATGAAAGGAACTTTATGTGATGTTGTAAGTCGCCTTTGATGAAGGTGTCAAGCCAAATAAGTAAGTAAATTAAATAAACAACGGTATCCGTCCATCTGCTTATCCAGGGTAGGATCGTGGGGCAGCTCACCGGGTTCGAGGGAGGAACAGCTGGACGGGGCGCCGCCCCATCGTATAGAAGAGCCAATTATGTGAGTGGTATACCGGCGTAAAGCTGAAGGTCTTGTGGGCGATGTAAGGGACAGACGGACACTCCACTCGGGGAGCCGTCGCTGTCCCTCGTTGTCCAACTTGTGCCTAAGTGAAATATGTGAAATATAAATTCAAAATCTGGCATTTCCAACAGTCATAGCCATTAGCAATACTTGAGTGCTTTTGGCTTAAATTTTTAAATTTAATGGTATTTTGATTTAAAAAAAAAAAAAAAAAAAAAAAAAAACTTCTGGGTGTGTCCAGACTATAAACTGGTGTGTGTGTGTGTGAGATAGGTGTACTACCCGTCTAAGACCTCGGTGTTATTTTTTTGCATTGCACTATGCAATATGTCTGTTATGCTATTTGGTATGGGATTTGTAAAAGCAGTGTTAATGTATGT
This sequence comes from Erpetoichthys calabaricus, assembly GCF_900747795.2. Classification (NCBI taxonomy): domain Eukaryota; kingdom Metazoa; phylum Chordata; class Cladistia; order Polypteriformes; family Polypteridae; genus Erpetoichthys; species Erpetoichthys calabaricus. The sequence continues at coordinate 109,184,438 of NC_041407.2, forward strand.
AGTGTGCCATCTGTTGGAATGAGAAATGCAATGCATATGACTGTTACATACCATCGGGTACGGGATTCACAATAACAGTGTTAATGTTTGTAATGCACCATCTGTTGGAATGACAAATGCAGTGCATTTTATTACAAGTTTGTAATGCGTCATCTGTTGGAATGACAAATGCAGTGCATATGACTGTTATATACCATCGGGTATGGGATTCATAATAGAAGTGTTAATGCTTGTAATGCACCATCTGTTGGAATGACAAATGCAATGCATATGTTTGTTATGAATCCCATACCCGGTGGTATATAAAAGCAATGTTAATGTTTGTAATGCACCATCTGTTGGAAGGACAAATGCAGTGAATATTATTACTACACGTTTTTGATGCGTCATCTGTTGGAATGACAAATGCAGTGCATTTTCTTATTGACCAGTCCACAGGTTATTAACAGTTCCAGAGTTCCACCATTTCTGCTGCTCGTGTTGTCAGAACTCCTCACAGACGCACAGCTGCTTCTTCCTCGGCTGCTCCCAATGGCAGTTCACTGTGCTCAGAAAGCAATGTATGGGGTAAGGTTGCTGTTATTTTTGACAGCGATCTCACTCCATAGTAATGGGAGAAACCAAAACAGAAGTCTGTTTCGTTTTCCGAAATCGACATTAACCCAATGTCAAAGGGCAGAAGATAAAGAACAAACTTGCTGAAGGTGACGTGGAGCAAACACAAAGTCAAATGACAGACAGATGTGTCCCTGAAGAAGGTGGAGAAATGCGGGCTTCCAGTGTAAAGAGAGGAGCGGAGTATGTGGTGCCCCCTGGGGTCTGGAAGGGCACCTGTGAAGGGCTTGTGAGATGTTAAGCCCAAACCTCAGCAGTACTCCAGACCATTTCATTGGGTTAATGGCGGTCAGACTGTTGTAGCGAGTCCCCAGACTGAATGGACATCCCAGTGGTGCCAGTCCCAGTGCCCAGGCAGGCGTCTGTCGCCTCCTTTCTGAGGCCTCTCCATTTGAGTCGGTGCCAGGTGTCGTTCGTCCCTGGCAGGTCTCGTCTTGCCTCGCAGCAGATAACCATGGGAAGTTTGCCGAGGCGCCGCTGCTCAGCACAGGCACATCTGGTTGTTGACAGATTCAGCGGGAGGAATCCGGGCAGCAAGATGGCCTCAAAGCACAGACTGGTGTGCCCTGGCTGAGGGACTGATGATGATGATGAAGGTGCGACTCGCTGACTCTCAACCACCTCTTCACATCAGGATGAGCTGAGGTTGGCTTGACCCAGTTGGGGGGGATCAGGGATCTTCTCCTGACAGCACTGAGCACTTGTTTCACAATCGGAGATCAGAGCTGATGGCGGGGCGGGCACACATCTCATCAAACCACTCACATGCCATCTCTCTGATGTGGAGCCTCACTGAGGCTTCTAGTGTGGACCCTCCTGGTCTTTGTTGGCCCCTCGCAAAAACCACCTTCAGGGAAACTTGGGGGGGCTGCCTTAGAAACGTCCACGTCATTGTGAGACATCTGTCTCTCTGTCTGCACCTCGCAGCTCTCAGTTATCTTGGGCCGTATAAATGACGAGACGTGGGTGGGTTCAAGTGCCCCGCTTTGTTGTTCTTGCTGCTTGTGCCAACCTTAAAGTAAATCTGCCATCTGAAAGACTTGACTGTCTGTGGGCACCTGGGATGGTGTGACAGCCTGCTTTTAGTCTCAGCCCGATTTCCACCTGGTCTGAGGTGCTGGCCTGTTTAGTAGTGAATGTAAGCCCCCTGCTGGTGTCGTCAAATTTATTTTGGGGGGCACTAGCAGTTAAGAGTTAGTTCTAATACTGGCAAGTGTAGAGAATGCATGGAGCTGCCCAACAAACATGCAATATGTGCACTGAGATGAACAAACGAGAACTTCCTATAAAAATACTGAAGTCTTTTCAGTTTAATAGCCGAGGGCACAGTTTGGCAGAAAAAGGCGCTATAGAAGAGTGACAGATGGGACCTAAACCATACGACTTGTATGTAAGGCACCACTTAAGATGGAAATTGACAGATGTGACCACTAATGTGTAATAGATACACGTGAAGGCACTATATGAGAGATTGGCAGATAGTCAAGAATGGCATACACAGTATATTTGAATGGCACCATAATACTCGCATCTGTCACCCAAATATGTGATAGAATTGAAAGGCGCTATATAAGATATTACCATATATAAAAGGTGCCATAAAAAGTGACTGAACAGTACTTGTATGGTGATTTATGAAAGGCACTATATGATAGACCAGGTGATGGACTGCCGCCATAGCAGCAGCTGTATGAGTGGTCAGGTGTGGAGGGCACAGAGATTCTTACTTGAATGTTTGACCAACATACAACACGATGCCCCCGATTAGCACCATGGAAAATGCAAATGTTGTTACGATCACAGACTGTTTCATTAAGTAGATAAGGGCCGTGTTAAAAAGAGCAAGATGAAAGGCGCTCTATGAATGGCACCATTTTAATAGATGGATATGGAAAAGGAGCTATACAGCGTGACAGACAGGGGGCGCTATCGCTCACTCCCTTGAACCCTTGGATCAGACGCCAGACACCATCCATCCATTTTCCAACCCGCTGAATCCGAACACAGGGTCACGGGGGTCTGCTGGAGCCAATCCCAGCCAACACAGGGCACAAGGCAGGAACCAATCCCGGGCAGGGTGCCAACCCACCACAGGACACACCGCACACACTAGGGCCAATTTAGAATCGCCAATCCACCTAACCTGCATGTCTTTGGACTGTGGGAGGAAACCGACGCAGACACGGGGAGAACATGCAAACTCCACGCAGGGAGGACCTGGGAAGCGAACCCAGGTCCCCAGGACTCCCAACTGCAAGGCAGCAGCGCTACCCACTGCGCCACCGTGCTGCCCCCGCCAGACACCAGTTATACAATAATCAATCCTCCACTCCCAGACACATTGCCACCCGTCCTCCCGACTTGGCTCGCCTGTCTGGGATTTCCCAGAGTCCTTTATAGTCCTTGACCCGGAAGTGCTTCTGAACCCTCAGTCCATGTGACTTCCTAGCACTTCCAGGTCAGATCAAAATTCTTCTTTTTCATCCCAGAATACATGTGACTGGGACGTACTTCCGGGGTGTAGGGAAAATAGTCCTTAATCCTCCCTGCAGTGTCCTCTGGTGGCCCCCATGGTATCCAGCAGGGCTGTGAATAAACACTCCATTGTCCAGGATTCCCTGCTGGCATTCGGGGCACTTCCACGCTACAGGTGGCCTGGGGGTATTGGCCGGGATGAGTGGCTGACCATATCCCACAATAGATAGATGGGTAAGTAGACAGAACATTGGACCAACCTGTACCCACAATGCCCCTCTCTGGCATCATAATGAGGGAGTTTATTTAACAGACCAGTAATAAGTGCCATATGCAAAGGTGGCTATGAAAGGCACTACATAATGAGCAGGGAAGTGGGTGGAGGATAATTACAGTTGTGCCATCCTGAGTACAGTCCAGAGAGATTCTTGCTTTGTTGCCCAACCAACATGCAACACAGTGACCCTCTCTGGTGCCAACGATGTGTTAAAATACACAGATCTCTCTCCCCCCCAAGTATGGTTTCCAGTGAAATGGGACCTCCAGAGACAGGCACAGTTGCACCTGAAGTCGGAGTTCTCCTAATGCTAGCCCATCCACTCCAACAAGCTGCCACTGTGCCCAGTTCTCAGGGTGGGCTGTGTATGTTGATACCTACCACCCTGCCCCCCTGTTTTGATCTGAGTGTGTGAAGTGATTGGCGTTGGGTCACAATTTCTGCACAAAATCAGCTGGCACCCTGTGGGAAGGGACAAAAGGGAAACACTTCAAGACATTTTTGTGAGAGAAGTGGGAAGGCGCTGTTCTGACTGGCAGCCTAATTAAAATTGGGTGGCCATCTTGATGTAAAGTTTGAAATTGAAGAATGCTGCCAATCAGATAGTGGCTGGGACACTCTGCCCCCAATTTATTTATTTTTTTTTCCTTGATATGCAACCAAAATTTTTTGACTCCCCCCAAATGTTACATGAAACCTTCTGCTGTCGGGTGGGGACGTTGTTTTTTTTTTATTAATATAAAAGTCTGCCATCTTCCCATGGTGCCAATGAAAGTTATCATTAGATATCCTGAGTAGGAATGAAGTGCCCAGGGGTTCATCATCTTTGTAAAGTCCTACTTAGTAATTGTGCCAACCCACCCCTCTTTTTTTCCCCCACAATTCATCTCGCTTGCCCCCCTTTACTCACCCCCACTTTTTTCTGCCTTGCCCCCCCCCCCTTTTCACAAATCTCTCTCTCTCTCCACTCCCTCTCTTCTTCCCCCCCCCCCCCACCCCATATGATCCATTTACAGCCTTTCTTCATTGCCCAGTGCGCCGCCCTTCAGGAAGCTGCAGGTATTGATTCCAAGTACATTTTGGTTTGCTAGCCAGCAGTCTGTGTCGCTCCAATCTGGGGATCAGTGGAGTTTACTTGATTTACTTTTTTGTCACTTCCACCTTTGTGGTTGTGTGACACACTAAGGTCCTTGCAGACCCCTTGGACTCTGCTTTGTACCCAAAGTGACCATTGTAAGAAGTGGAATTGGAAAATGCAGGCTCTGTGACAAGACGGATGTGCGGATGGCTAATTTGTGGCTTTCCTTTGATGGGTTGACTGGGACCTCCTAGTCCCGGTGTCGGGATGTCTGCCATGCCATTCGCCTCGTCTTGTCATTTATTTGTCCTTTATTGTTACTTTCTTTTGCTTGTTTCTGATGACTGTGCTGTTTTGTAAAGCACAGTTCTTGATGGGACTTTGAGTGAGTGGCATGCCACGCCGTCATTTTCGTCACATTCCAAGATAAGTTCAGTTTTGACCTCCTTGAATTTTTGTGTGTGTGATTAGAGGAAGTCCTGGTGACACGTCGGGGGTCTTCATGTCTAACTCCAGGCTCGCCACCTGACTTGAGAGTTCGCGTTTTATACCGATGTCTGACCCCCCCCATAACGTACATTTGAGAGGAGGAGCATTAAGGGGCTGCTGGCCTCGGACCAAAAGAGTACAAATCGGGTCCCCACTTGTCACTTATACACCATAAGCAGGTTGAGATGTGCCCACCTGTGTCCGTATTATTGAACCTGGTGCTCAAGTCCTTGGGACTCCTCAACTGCATTAAGCAGGATTGACTTGTTCTGATGGACCCCCCCCCGTACTCGCATGGCCTCTATTAACATGTGGCGCTGCCCTCCACACAAATGGAAATCTCTGCGGGCGTGCAGGGTGGGCCCATCCGCTCTGCCGCCTTATCACCGTTCTTATCCCGGCGTCCATTAACGTGAAGATAAGAGGAGCCTTCAAGTGGATGGGGGGGGGGGTATGTGGGGGGGTAGTTGTCCCACAGCCAGACGCTCCACACAAAGCTGCTCTTTCTTTGGTGGTCTGCTCTCCGCTGTTTGGTCCATCTGGGGGGCACACATCTCCTGTCGGTTTGGCCACTAAAGGAGATCTCCAGTGTCACCTGCACCTCCTCCTCCTCTTTTTGTCACCTTTGTGGTTTTGATCCATGAGATCAGCCTCCCCTCCCCCACCACAGATAACTGCGGGACCCACTTGAACCTCCATTAGCCCCCCCAATCTCTAACCCCTCTGGCAATTATTTCAAGGGGAATCCCTGAGAAGGAATGCACTTTAATCTCCAGAGGAGCGTCTGGCTGCCCAGCTTTGTCCAAAATGGCGGGCAGGGTGGACTCTCGGCTCCAGATCATCAGGGGGCTTTTTTGCTTGTATCCAAGGACTCCATTTGCATTGTTGGGAAGGGGCGGGGCTCTCCCTCCCGTGCGCTGTGGGCACCTGTTTGCCAACGTTTTCCATTTGAGATAAAGCAGCTGGACACAATGGAGGGTCACGGTGTGCAAACAGCATCCAGCTATGAGGAGACACCAAGTGTGGTACCAACAGGTCCAGAGTTAATGCTTAACTCCTGATGGACCTCGCAAAAAACAATGGGGGGGGGGGGGGGTATTGATTCGGTAGCCTGGCTGCTGGTTGTGCCCACCCAATGACAGACTTGGCATCTACTCGTCTGTCAATCTGTCCATCCATCCATTTTCCTAACGTGCTAATCTTATACAGGATTATGGGGCAACTGGAGCAAGCGTTGGGTACAAGGCAGGAACACCACCTGGACAGGGTGCCAGCCTATCACTGGGTGGGCACACACATGCACAGGTGTGGGGGGGTGGGCAGTTTACCGAGCACCATCTGCAATACCTTCATGTCTTTGGCCTGTGGGTGTAAACACATGCAGGGCCATCTAAACGTATGGGCACTGGCTGGGGGCCGCAGGGGCCCGCAATGTTTCTGCAAACAGGGGGTCTCCACACACTACTCTGCCCGGGGGCCTATGATGCTGTTAAGACAGCCCTGAGGATACGGGGAGAACATGCAAACTGCACACCCAGGAGTGTCTGGGATGTGCCACCTCGTTGTGAGGTAGCAGTGCCAAAACTATAAAAATCTGTTCCTCCTTACACATACAGACTCCCACCCCATGAGGTCCTAGTAGTGCCATTTTTACAATGACAAGGGATCCCCTCGGAAGCCCAGCTGATGTTTCATCACCAGCACCATCAGTCTACTAAAGAACCGAGGGGCTCCTCCTTCTGGGTGACGGCTGGTCAGGTTCCTCGTCGTTCTCGACATTTTGATTAGAAATCGCTGATGTCCAGCAGTGTTTGTGCATTCAGAGTCACCAGAGGATTGGCTAACTAACCAGTGCCCCTCAGCCATTTAACTCGCTTTTCAGATGTGTAATAACCCTCAGCTCGGTGGTCTTTAGGGGTCCTTTCCAATTTTTCATCGCAAGCTCGGCGTCACCTCTTGGTGCCTTTTGTCACATTCACTTCGGGTACTGCCTGCCTGTTTCTGGCTCCTGGCATTTGTCCCTTCATGTGCAACCTGAACTGTCCGGTGTAATGTTTGAGGGGGGGGGCCTGGCCTGAAGGGGCGAGTCTGGCCTTTTTAAAATGACCGCCGTTTTATTGCATTTGGCATTCACTTTCCATTTTTCTCAGTGTTTAAGAACAGAAGAAAGTGGACAACTGAGAGCTAAAGAGACGAGTGACAAACAGACAGAATGGCGTCCTGATGGCTCCGCTGTCCCAGCATGTCCTCCACATCCGTCTTGAAGTCTCTCGAGTTTTCTGCTTCACCTCCATGTCTTGTCCGTTTGGTTTCAGATCCCCACCACTCTTCCTGGTTTCAGTTCTAAATGCAGTTCCCCTAAATGTCCACTAGGTGTCCTTGAGTATGTGAGTCCCCGTTAAGTTGAAGGACTTCTGCTGGGTGTGCTTGGAGGTCCCCACGCAGTCCCCTCTGCTCAGGCTAATGCCCCGAGTCTGTCACAGTAGGACTTGTCCTCGAGCTCTGGGATGTTCCTGGTAGTTCTCCTCTGCGCAGCTTCAAGTGTTTGGAGACCAGAACCACATATACACACACACAACTCCAGAGGTGGTCTCACTGGTGTGTTACGTAGCTGCTAGTGCAGCGCAAGCCAGAAAAGAGGCACACAATTTCAAAGCCATTACGGGAGTTTGAAATCAAGAAAGCCTGAGAGACCAATGGGGCGAACAACACCGTGATCTGCACCCACTGCTGAGGACCACCTGATGGTCTGAAATTTGAAAAAGTCACCCAGGGTGCCAGTGTTTGTCCAGCAACATTTTGGAGAAGCCCACAGTGTGAGAGACGAGGATGTGGTTAGCAAACTGTTTTTAATGGTATGTAGACCCCCCTACACCTCCCCCCCCCCCCCCCCCCCAAAATGACCGGACATGCGTTTGGTGTTTTGTGGTGTTTGCATGTTCTCTCCGTTTGTTGTAACTCATCCATTTTCACCTCTCAAGCTGTTTGATTCTGAACTCGACGTGTGCCGGTTTAGTGCCCACCCTTAACAGTGCCAGGTCTTTAATGGCACTTGACTGGGTTGTGGGGTCCCTGTTGAACCTTTTGCTTGACAAAGCACCATTATCTTCTGGGAGGGGTTCTTTGAATATTCTTTAGGCTTTGAAAAACTTTTTTTTTTTTTCTCCTAAATATGAAATATTGTTTGGTGGGCTGTAAGACATAAGATTTAAAAAAAATAAAAATAAAACCTAAACTTGGCCTGAGTGTTTAGCGAGAAAGTTAGAAACCCACTGAGATTTCACAAGTTTGTGACCATCGGAGTCATTTATTGTATGGAGTCTGTTACGGATTTAAAGTAAATGAAAGATTCTTTGAACCTTCACGTGGAGGGGGTCTTACTGCAGGAATTAAAAATAATTCACGTGTGGCATCGTTCTGAAGAAGCGCTCGGGCAACCCGCATTTACATTTTTATTTTATTTTAAGCATTATGAAATAATTTCAAACTCATCCAGTGCCTTATTTATATACAGTAGTGACTTTTCAAAATGGTGAGAAACACTAAAGCTTCGGTGGGTAAGTCGCAGCGGTGAGAAGGTTTGCGCCTTTAGCGTGTCGCGCACTTCAGAGAGAAGCGAGCAGGACAGCCAGGCAGCCCGCTTTTATTTTGCATTTAGTTTCCTATTATACAACTTGTTTTAATATTTTTATTTTAGAGCGAATTTTTATTTAACGTCTTTTCCAAAAAAAAATCCTTATTGCCGATATTCAGGGCATGCAGAATTTCGCGAAGCCTGTACAGCAATGCACACCGCAAGTGAATGAAGCGCGTCCGTCTTCTGCCTGCAAGGACGCCTCTGCTGCGCGCCTGTCCATTCAGCCCGAGCTAAAGTCGCGCTTCTCTCCCGTCACACTTAACAGTCGGTGTCTTCACACCTGGGACATGCGGGCAGGCGAGACAGAGCCTCATCTGTCATCATGAAAAGTAAAAAAGCTAATAATGAGAACACAATTTTAAATGTATCCACTGATCCGTGCTATAATTTTTTTCTGTTTGATTCCAATAGTTGTGATCATAATCCCTGAATTGGCGCATTTCTTATTCAAATACACGGCAGAAACGCGAGGGGCGGCAGCGACGGGACTGCGCTCTCCGCACACACTGGCGGGGTTGATGCCTGTGATCGGCGTGTGCCTGTCGCTGTCTCTCTGTGTGTCGCCAATATAATGTGTGCAGACATGTTTATTATACACCCTGACTTTCTAACGTCTGGCTAATATCTTTAATAAATGTGTGCGACATATTTAGTCTCGCTGATCGGACATAAAACCGCAGTGAAAAGGCACAACGTGAGGCAGACAGTACCGTGACGCCCTGAAGGGGGCGCATGTGAGCCCAACTGGTGCTCGTTCTCCGCAGAGGCGCCGATAAGTTAGCGACATTAGAAAGTCACGTGCACTGCAGCGCTCCGTTTTATTTTTTTGTTCCGACTGACTGCCAAAATGGAAGATTTAAGATTTTTAAAACTAAAGGAAAAATAAGAAGGACGGAGCTTTACGTGGAGAAGGATAGGCTCATGGACTTCATTTACAAATAAAGGTTGACCGTAAACGGTTTTTAATTTTATATAAAAAAAATCCAATATTTAAAAACTAAATTTTGACTTTAAATAAAATATTCTTGAATTTTCTTATGCTTTTGTTGAACAGTCGGTATTAAAATTGATTTAAAGCGTCAAAATTCAGCTTCTAAAAACAGCTAAATATTTAAATTAAGGTCAAAACTGAAATCCGTTTTTTTTTTCCCCCACTCTATACTTTCATTTGTTTTGAATGAATTGTGGAATCGCAGCGTCAAATAAAACACACGGAGGGTGAGGAGCAAATGCGCGCGCTCCGCACTTTCTCGCCGTTCTTTCTTAGCCAGATATGCGCCTCACCTGTGTGTAAAGAGAGGTAATGCGCATGCGCCAGTTGATTAGCGAATAAGCGACTCTTTGGGGTTCCTGTATTTGTAAATCTGACACACCAGCCATGACTCTCACCGCACGTCGCTGCTTCACACTCGCATGATTTCATGGGTCGGCTGGGGGGATCGGCTGTAGTTGTTAAGCCTTTAGAGTTCAAACCCTGAGGTTCTGGGTTCAAATACCGCTACGTCTCCAATTGGGAGAACAAAAGCAATGGAACCAATTGTATTATAAATATTGTAAATCGCCTCGGATAAAAGCGTCCGCCAAAAATATTAATTAAATGGGGTTTTAGGAGGAGTGGTGGCTCTGAGGGTTAGGGATCTGCACTGGCAGTCTGAAGGTTGCCGGTTCGAATCCCGTAAAATGCCAAAAAAAGGGACTCTGCTCTGTTGGGCCCTTGAGCAACACCCTTAACCTGCAATTGCTGAGCGCTTTGAGCAGTGAGAAAAGCGCTATATAAATGCAAAAAAATATTTATTAGGACTTTTATCGCACCATTCCACCCGAACAAGCATTTGAAATGCTCTCCCCTTACCACTCGGTATCTGAAGAAATCGGGGAAGGGCTAAGCCATGCCCGAGCGAGGTGTGTGGAGCTGAAGCCCGCCGGTCGTGTAAAGGTCTGGGGGTCGTGGCCTTTTCACGGTGTTCGCCTTATTTGTGGTTCGCCGATTGTTCTGCGTGGAGAGCTGCAGGAAAGTCAACTTATTGTGCGTTTGAACGATAAGCGCCTCGCCATAAACGGTTTGACCTTCTCAGTTCAGCGTATTTGGGGAAGCAGAAGTTGAGGAGCAGAGAAATTGGTTTAAAAAAAATAAATCCGAACGGAAATGACCGCAGTGGGATTAAAACATCCGAAAGATGCTTGGTGTGCCACAAGAACCGTAGCTGAAGGGAGGAAACTAAAAGACAAAAGTCCGACAGGGAAGGAGGAACAAAAAATAATTAATAATAAACAATAAGTTTGGGAAATGGTCAGGGCGTCCAGCCGCATGCAAAACAACAGGCTCGGGGTGACGTCTAATGGCACTGCCGGTTAAACATTAACGTTCAATACGAGGTGACGAACGGCTGCGCTCCACGCCCGATTCGTTTACTGAAGATAAAGACGTCGCTGATAAGCCGGCCATAAAATTCCGAGAGTCCTCGTCGAAATACAAAGCAATCGGGAGCTTTTAAATGATTAAGACACACCGTCACGGGCTTTGGATTTCTATATACAAACACACACGCGGAGCGACGGCAGCGCCCACTGAGCCTCCCGTAAAGTCAAAGAAATGGTTTAGAAAAGAGGAAGGAGTGACGCGAAACACACAAATAAAGGAGTGACACAAATAAATCGCTACGCGCTTACACAATACACACACACACACACATATATTGTAGCGACCGCAACGTGTCCGGTTCAAAAAGGAAGAAACGCCGAAGGACGAGGAAGGGGTCGCAGTTTACTGGGACAGTCAAAAAAAAAAAAAATGTAAAAGCAAACGAACGACTTTGAACTGTTTAAATTTGTCTCTTAATCTCTTATTATGACCCTGGGGGGCGCTATTAGTTACCCCCCCCCCACCAAAAAAAACACAGATTTCACTTCTATCACAGCCTTCACTCCCCCAGCCCTCCCCCTCGAACCATCCTCAAACCGCCCCCCTTCAATCATACCCCCGATATCAGTCCTCCGTGTCGTTCTCCACCCTCAAAAAAAACCCGATCGACCCAACAGCCACTCCAAACCCCCCTGAACCAACCGGGCATCAATCTGGCCGGGACGCCACAATATTAACACACATAATAAATGGTAGAAAGCAGAGGTCTTTGTATTTAACGTCGTCTTGTACAGAAAGTTGAGTGCGATGGTAAAGTCCGATGGCCGTGAGGACAGAAATTCAGAACAAACGAGTAGAAGCGAATCACAAACCCCGCACTGAATACAAAAGAATATCCGAATTCTTTTTTTTTTTCCCCTTTTCGACATAGGGGTAGATGTTTTATAGGGTTCATTTTATTTATTTTTAAATGGCCAGATATCTCTTCCTGACGCCATCCCTGCCCATTTATCCGGCCGCGGACCGGTCCCATCCATCCATCCAGTTTCCAACCCGCTGAATCCGAACACAAGGTCACGGGGGTCTGCTGGAGCCAATCCCAGCCAACACAGGGCACAAGGCAGGGAACCAATCCTGGGCAGGGTGCCAACCCACCGCAGGACACACACAAACACACCCACACACCAAGCACACACTAGGGCCAATTTAGAATCGCCAATCCACCTAACCTGCATGTCTTTGGACTGTGGGAGGAAACCGGAGCGCCCGGAGGAAACCCACGCAGACACGGGGAGAACATGCAAACTCCACGCAGGGAGGACCCGGGAATCGAACCCAGGTCCCCAGGTCTCCCAACTGCGAGGCAGCAGCGCTACCCACTGCGCCACCGTGCCGCCCCGGACCGGTCCCGTTACAAAGTAATATCCGAATAAAACACAAAAGAAAGAAAAATGGGGAAAAACTCGAAACTCTCTCCGTGCATCCTCGTTCATTCTTGAGTTGGCGTTTGAGGTCAATCGAGACGAGCCGTTTGCAGTTCCCCTTGAGCGCTAAATAAATAAATTAGAAAGAAAACGAGCCCGCCGGCGGCTGTGCGCGTTAAACCCAGGATGGTCGCCTCGCATGACTTGCTGGCGGTTTTTTTTTTTTTTTTGAGGGGGGTGGTCCGGGTCCTGCGTTGACTTAGTTTTTGTAACAGAAATCAAATGTTTTTTTATTATTTTTAATTAAAGAGATAACGGAACGACATTTAATACTTTCTGGGTGGGTTGTGTGTGAGCGGACAAAGGAGGAACAGAGTGGTCATCATCTGCCACAGTAAGAGTGACTCGCCCGAGCCGGCCATGACCGGATAGAGCCGGGAGGCGGCGATTCAGCAGGTCAGAGTGACGGGCGGTCAGTTCTCGGGTGGCTGATGGTTTCCAAAACCGCCATCTGCATGAAGGCTCCAGAGAGGCCGCTTCTGTTCGGATTTCTGACACACCACCGACGAGACCCCCGTTCTTCATACAGGCGCTTTGTTCAAACAGAACCACCACTCTGTGGGCCACAGTGGACCGAGCACATGTGGACTTTCTCAAATGTCTTACTAATTAGCCATAGGTGGGTGAAGATCAAGATGTCATCGTCGTGCCCCCACACAGTGTGTTCTTGTGTGTGACGCGTTCTTCTTCATTTTGATCTGCTCTTGTGCTTTCAGTTCTAAGTGTCTGTAGCTTCATTTTAAAGGAAGCAAACGGTGCTGGAGGTGATCTGCTTGTTGGCTTGTGCTGCGTGGCCTTTGACCCGGGGGGGGGGGGGGGGGGTCAAATTTGAAGAGTTTTGCAACTAAAAAAACACAGGATGTCCATTTTAATATGGGGGGGGCCATCAAGTCCCATCGCTAAACTCTGACAGTTCAGTCTGACAGGGCTGGGGGGGGGGGGGGGGGTTAGACTGCGGGGCCAATGAAGCCTTTTCAGGGCCCGGTGGGCCTAAAATGGAGACCGGGAGCGGGTTTAGAGCTGGTCAAGAGGACAAAGCTGTGGGTGGTGTCACACATTTCAATAAGTGAACTCCATCTGCGATCGGCGATGCAACGCATTTCAGAGGACGCAGACAGTAAGTCGCCCTCCCCAGCTACATGTACTATAAACCTGCTGGTCCTCTCATTCCTGGTGGAGCCCACTGCTTGGTCCAATTCTTCTGCATCAGTGGGCTTTTTGCATTTTTTTTTTTTTTTTTGCCCCTCGTCGAGAAGGGACACCCCCCACACATACACACACACTTCCCCTTCTTCCAGCTTTCGAAGTTTGCTGCCGTCTGTGCTGCCTCCTCTTTTTATATTCCCCTTTTTCTTCGTCCGCTGTGTGATCTCATATGTACATGATGTTCTCTTGGCCGTGACATAAAGGGTCTCATGTTTAATGATTAACGGAGTGTTGAAATGGAGTCGGCACGACCAGCCATGCGTTCTCCGTTCGCGGTGTGGCACAGAGCTGGCAGCCCTCTCTCGCTCGCCCTCTCTCGCCCTCTCTCTCTCTCTAATTCCAAGCAGTTCCTGGTGGCTCCTCTGGATTGCTGCACACCGTCCCCACCTCTTGGCATGCCCGTCTTTGTGGGATGGGCAGGTTGGTTTTGTTTGGTCTTATTTTTGGAGTCATTTTCCGTACTTTGCATAATTTGTGGGATATTAACAGGTACAGTCACGCATGTTCTGACGCAAGACGGGCGGACTGTGGAGCTCTTCCTTATCTGCAGCTCCTCTGCCTCTGAAGTTATTAATAGACGGGCAAAGAACACAAAGGGGGGGGGGGGGCCGTCTCACATGGGTGGGGTGATGAGTGTTAAAATTTGCAGCCTTGTAGTCTGATTTTTTAAAAGGTGGAGGTGTGCAGATGGGGGGCGCTAGAGAGTTAGTGAAGTCTGTCGTTCTTTCTACTCACAGTAGAGAACAGCAGACGGTCAAACCTGCAGGATTCTCCCCAGAGATCTTCAGTGAAGTCCAGCAAGGGCGCCGTAGAGCTCTGCTGCCCCATAACGGGTGGGGAGCTGCTAACGTTGGCGCTTTCAGTCGTAGGGCCTTCATGCCAGGCATGGCTTACAATACAGGTTGCCCAGTTTGTGACTAACTGAGTGGCACCGCCCTATTTGATGATTGAGTCAGACAAGCGTAACGTTGTCTTACCTGTTTGAGGCTACGGGGGCCCAATTGGCATTGGTGGTTTCACTCGAGATGAGAAGTGTGGGGGCTAAAACCCAAGGGGCTGTTATCGCCATCCTTGTCATCTGGTGGACTTTATTAACAGTTAGAAGGCAGCAGTGACATGCAGCCCAGTATGTCCAGTAGAAATGTCCTTACCTTGTTAATGGCAAATGGAGTCTGAGATCCTCCAGGTGAGGTAGACGGAGGTCTCAAGGTAATCCTTGCAGTAGAGTGGAACACGTTGATGAACTCGTGAGTATGGAACTGGTGACAACGGGGACATTTCTCAGGAGTCGTACTGTTGTAGCCTTCCCACTGCAGGAACTCTGGCCTTTTTTGTACTTCCTGGTATTTTTTTTTTGTCCAGGGGGTGTGGTTTTCATTCAACCAGCCACCACCGTGGGAGGGAGTAACTCCACTTTGAGGGAGTTACCAGTAAAGACGGACCACCAACCTTCACACCACGTCACTCCTCATAGCCGCCTCCCTGGTGCACCACTCCATGCACCCATGTGAAGTCCAGAGCGCGTCAAAGAGGTAAGGGGTGTGAGTCCCCCATGACCTCCAAGTCATTCCGCGCTTTGCACCGCGCCCCCCTTTTCTGTGCAGGTCACATGTTTTGCATAAAGGTTATGGTTCCTCTGGTGCCCTGCCCGGGGTTTGTTCCCTGCCTTGTGCCCTGTGTTGGCTGGGATTGGCTCCAGCAGACCCCCGTGACCCTGTAGTTAGGATATAGGAGGTTGGATGATGGATGGATGGTTATGGTCCCTCTTGTGTGGTTGGTGGGAACGCCACGCACAGAAGTGGCCCAGGGTCTACATCATGTGGTGGGAAACGCCCAAGACGGACCCTATTCACATCTGTCCAGCTTTCTCTGCTGCTGTACTTTCACGTCGCCCCCTTTGCTTTTCGGTGGCTCGCCAGGCCTGGAGAGCTGGCGCTTCGTTGTGTAACTTGAGCTGTCGCCCGATGCCATCGAGCCGCCACACGTCTATTTAGGCTCCGCTATTTACCTCCATGGTATTGTAAAATGTGTGTGCATTTCATGGAGTCTACCAACGCAGGGATAATCATGTGAAAAAGTAAGTGCACCCCCCGAGATGTCGTCCTATGTTAAAAAGAACACGCGTGTTAAGATGGGAGGCTACTGAATATTAATGAGCATCAGGCCACCATTACAATTGAAATGGACAGAAATGCAAATTTCACATATGGGGGGAAAAAGTAAGTGCACCCCTACCCGTCTCCTCACCTCAAATTAGAATTCGAGTGCAGCTGATTAGAACATCACGAGAGAGGGTCTTGTCTGAACCTGCCCTCTTTCTTCAGACTTGGACATTTTAGTTTGGTTGGAATTGTGTGTTCTCCTCGTGCTGAGCTCTCTGAGGCCTTCAGGACGGGCACAGTCTATGAAGGGATTTTCAAAGAACTCCAAACAACTGGAAATTGACCATTCCACTCTCTGCCAGATCATCTCTCTAAATGACATTTTTTGGGACGTTCTCCAAAAGGTCCAAGTCTGATGCTGAATGACATCTCTGAGAAGTGCAGATTTAGGGATAGGATTGGGGTTAGGATCATCCCAGGACCTCCCAGGTAGCTTTCGTCACTTTTGATGTCCAACTACTTGCGATGACCGATTTTGAGAGGATGCACCTATTGGGTCTACTTGGGAGGACTACCAGAAGGAAATGGTGAGAACATCAGAGCAAGACTCCAGTTTGCCCAGGAACACCTTGACCAAAACCAGGACTACTGGAGCAGATATGAGAGATCTGGACACCGTACCAGGGGACATGTTTGGGAGGGGGAAGAACCAAAAAAAACTGCATTTCATCAGAAGAACCTGAAATTAACTGTAAAGCAGGATGGTGGGAATGTTCTTGTTTGGGCCTCCTTTGTGACATCAGAGCCTGGGCACTCTGCCTACCATCATGAAATCCACTAGGTATTGTACCAGAGGGTGCTTGAAGATACTGTGAGACCCTCTGTCAGGGGAACTGAAAGTGACATGATGGGGACACTAAACATAGCAGTATGTCAACCAAGGAATGGCTGAAAAGGAGGGTCATGGAATGGCCAAGTCAAAGACCGCATATGAATTCCATTGAGATGCTGCTGGGGGTCAAGACACCCCTCAAACACCTCACAGCCTACATGGAGGAATGGGAAACACTTTATTCCAGTCAATGTCGGAGGCTGCTAAACACTTCTAGGAAATGTTGACTTCAGGGGGCAATGCCAGCTGGCAGAGCCAAGAGGGGTTCCTGCTTTTTCCGCAGACAGCGATGGCGTATCTGTTTTAGTTTTCATTTGATAAAATTATTGCAGTCAATTTCATTTTCTTTTAACTTTTATCTACAGATGCTCTTTTAAACGCATGTGGACATCTGGTACCAACAACATTGGAATAGCATGTCGTGGG
This sequence comes from Erpetoichthys calabaricus, assembly GCF_900747795.2. NCBI lineage: Eukaryota > Metazoa > Chordata > Cladistia > Polypteriformes > Polypteridae > Erpetoichthys > Erpetoichthys calabaricus. Next base: position 109,201,481 of record NC_041407.2, read on the forward strand.
GTGCACTTACTTTTTCACACGACTGTGATTGAATTCTATTATTGCTGTTCTTATGCCTTAGAAATGTGCCCTAGAAATCAATGTTGCGTTTCATCCTCTGTGCTGGCACAGTAGCAGGCCATGATATCACCGTTACATGCCAAGTGTTCTGTGGCATTGCTTGGCATGAGAGGAGCTGTACAGTCTCTTGTCGGACTGCCCTCACTTCTCTTGAACCCGGCTCTCTTTCTGGAGTATGGAGAGAACCCCATCTCCCACCCCCCCCACCAAAGCCTGCTGATCTGTTTTGAGTTGGTTTGGGAAGGAGTTGGCATAGATGGTACTCTCCTGCCACTCTCTACCTGCACTTGGCACAATGTGCTGGCATTGGGGTGCAGCCCTTGACCCTGATATCCTGAGATGGCCGGCCACAGACGGGTGGGCCCATTCATGGTGGTTTTTAGACATCCTGCTGACCCGCTGATGAGAGTCGTGTGTCCTTTTCTGTGGTATGTTGGCATCGGTGCCCTGCTCCCAAGGCTTACCTCCCTATGTGGGTGATCTCATGACGGTAGGGAAAGCAAGCTATTCCAGGAATTTTCCCTAATCCTCCCATGTTGCCCTGGTAACACGTAGGTTGGCATTCTCACTTGAACTCAATTTAAAAAAAAAAAAACATCCAATCCCACTGAGAGTCCCACCACTTCTGCCAACCGCAACCCATTGTGGAAATGCCAGGAAGTATTTGGAGTGAGGAGATAGAGCGCCCCCTCTTGGCAGGCCCAGAAATGGGCCCGTTCACTTCCGGGATTCATCTCTTGAACCCCTGCTCCTCATGGAGGGAATCAGATGAGTCGACCACCTCACGTGATGTAGGAGTGAGCAGTGCAAGTGCAGCTTCCCAACATTCCCAGCTTCTGAAACCAGTCTTTATATAGCGCCTTTTGTAATGGTCTTGCACAGGACTTTACTGAAGTAGCAGATTCTCAGCTGTGGAAGTGAAGCCCGTTTGAGGAGCTCCAGTCTGATGCCACTTGGTGCTGGGAGGCGGGTTTGTGTGTGGGCATCGCTCAGTAGTTGGTGCTACTAGGTTCCCATTCCAGCCAGATCACTGTCTGCATTTGCTGTTTTTATGGTCTCTCTGTGCCAGGATGCTTTGTTAATTTGTTTTTGCAGCATCCTATGCCTCCGGGCAAAGCTGGGGCCCCTGATTTGATAGCAAAACAGAAACCTACATAGGCATCAGAAACATCATGGACTCTTATGCTCCTGTGACCCCAGGCCAGTGCCCATTATGCCCCCTATTTGAAGACTGCCCTGATTTCAGATACCCTGGTTTGCCTCCACATACTAAAGGGATGCCAGTTAGGTGGCCTTTCCACTCCGAACTGGCCTGATGTGATTGGGTGTGCCCAGTGAAGGACTGCCACACTATCTGGGCTACGAGGGTGGTGAAGATGATGCTAATGGCTCAAGAGCAGCCCACTGGGGTGGAGGATGAGGGTCAGTTTTGGAAATGATTGGAGCAGAGACGAGGGCAGTTGGGGTGTAAGATGTTAGTAGGGCATGACATTGGGGGCAGACTGTGAATCTGCTATGGCATCCTTTTCTAGAGTGTAAGAGCCATAATGGTGAAATGTGGACTGAAAGGCACTATATGATCAATCTGTGTAGTCTGTTATAAGGCGCCTTTCCCATCTTCGCTCTTCATGGATGGAATGGGTCCTGTGACAGAAATTTCAGGGTGAGGTTGTCTTATTTGCTTGCCTTGGCACAGGGAGCAGTGGATGATGGGCACCAGCAAGTCCAAATTTCACTGTCCATGTGGATAAATGAATCCATAAATTTAATCTGGTGTGGATGTCCATCCATCTCCATAAGTGTGTAATATAGTGCCTTTCACATCTGTATGTCCACTTAAAACTAGGCACCTTTGGTATCCAACGTATCTAGGAGACTAATATAGCGCCTTCCTATCTATCCATCCATTTATATATCTGTGGAGCCTTTGACGTGTATCTATAAACACCATAGTTTGTTTCAGGGTCTGCTGTTTCTACTGTGTTGTATAAATGTGTGGTGCACCACCTGTTAGAATGACAAATGCAGTTCATTTGTACCCATTACTGTATATGCCATTTGGTATTTGGAATAATAAAAGCAGTGTTAATGTTTGTGATGTGCCATCTGTTGGAATGAAAAATGCAACACATTTTATCACTACAAATGTTTGATGTGCCACGATGCCCACCTCTATGTGGAGGTCTGCTGTTTCTGTTCACTTCTCCTGGTGATGTGCTGCATGTTTTACACAGACAAGTCTGTTTTCCTGAGTTCCGTCCATAGGGTCCTATAAGCCCGGAATTTTCTCTTTGCACAGAGCGGCGGGCTCCTTATATGTGAGGTGCCAGCGAGCATTCAGACGGCAATACGATTCATAGAACGTGTTGATGGGGAATGAGAAACATGCGTGTTATGAACCTCACAAACGGAAAAGTGCGTCTGTCCAGCACCTCATGTTTTACACACCATAAAAGAATTGGGGGGGGGTGGATAAAAGGGGGGCCGGGGGTTGCTGCCAATCTCGCTGCATACAGCGCTGGCTTGGCCAGGCAGCGCGCTATTGGCTGTTGTACAACAGGGGCGAGCACGAGGGTGCTGGGAGATCGATGGCCAGTCAGTAGATGGGACGTGGGGTGTAGCAACAAGAGCAGAGACGATGGTCAGCAAATGTGACAAACCCCACGAGAAAGTCACCTAAAGTGACGTGGGCTGAAGTCTGAGCGTCACAAAACGATAAGGAAAGCTGAGAGAGAAACTGGCAGACGGGAGCGTCCAGCAAAGGACCGTAGTTAATATGTGAGGTGGGCACAGGACTTGTGTGACAACATCAGGACAATTGTGACAAGAGCAGGCCTTTCAGTCCAACAACCTCTAGAGTCCTCGTCACCAAGACTGTCCAAAAGTTTTGGAAGTCCCCAGCCTGCCACACTGCGTGTGTGTGTGCGTGCTCTTCATCTTGGCAGCCATTTTGTGTCTCTTTCCATTCATCTGGTCTGTGAACTTGCAGCACTCGGGCATTCTTAAAGTTAATGAGATCAGCAGGTTGGCAAGTCACACCCTGGCACCTGTCCTGGCTCTGCTCTCTGGCTCCTGTCTACAATTCAATCCAAGGTGGTCTGCTGTTCCCAGCCGCCACTACTCCTCCTCCTCCTCCTCCTGCCATGTGATGGATGTTCAGGCTGTGCTGTCTGTAAATGGCAGCTTTGGAGAAGGTTCATTGCTTTGTGTTCCTCTTGAGAAGGTCACTGGGACGTTGTGCCCTTTTTGTGGTGTGTTCTTTTTATTAGTTTGTTTTTTTTGGCCTTTGCCAGCTCCACTTCCTCTCTGGCAGTTCCTCACTTAAAGGTGTGTGAGCCGTCACAGATGGTGACGTAGACTGCCAGTCACTGCTCACACTTTATTTAGTGACAGTTTTTAGACGATTCCTGGCCTGGTCTCTGCCCACTCGGTCCATGGGCACTGCCAATAGGAATGCCTCCCCACAGAACAGAATGAGGTTGTGGTCCAGGGTTGTAAGGGGGGGGGCGGGGGGCACAAGACCACCAAGACTTGAAAGCTTATCTTGTTTTGGACGGGTGGGTCGGCACATCTGGTGAAGCCCATGACACTGGTGAGGTTTGCCATCTCTCTCTCTCTCTTTTTCCGTGATGGGAAGTCGAACTCTGGCGTAGCCCCCCACAGATGCTGCCTTGGCGACAGTACAAGAGGGTTGGTTGCTTATGGCCTACTGAAGGCCCCCCAGGCCTGCCCAGAGTAGCTGTAGTTCCTCGTTTTCGTCGAGCTTCCCAGTCCCGCCTTCTCGTGGATGTGTGCCCCTGACCGAGTGTTCCCTTTTTTAAAATCTGGCGGGGGTCTCGTGTTTCTTGGGAGTTTTGCTTCACTAGGCTGGTGTTGTCAGATGGGGTCTGACCGTCTCTGCTGTTTCTCTGGACAATTTCAAGTGTCTCAACATGGGACAAGTGTGGTGGAGTTAGCTGGCACCGGGTGTGTGCCCTCACTTTTGGTGGTGCAGTGGTTGGCATGGCTGTCTCGTAACGCCAGCAATCTTTCTGAAGGTCCAACTTCACTGAACACATACAAGATAAGAACAGGAACCTCGTGACCCAAAGCAGAGTGCTAATGGCACGGACTTATTTTGCCAGTCATTTTTGGCAAAGCTCTAGTAAATAAAGTGTTTTAGGGTCTCATCGGTCCTTCTGCCGTGGTGGACATGGAAAGAACATACAAAGTGCACACAAGGCCAGACAGTGTGGACAGGTGGCACCAGAAACAATGGCAGCCGGGCAATCTGAAGCACTAGCCTTCCTAGCAAATGTCCTTGGCACCCAATCCTTGCCACCCTGTCCTCCACTGGTCTTGGCCGTCAGCACAGTGTGAATGGTATGGACCTGCAGCACTGCAAGGCCCAAAAAACCCCTGTGGGCATCCAAGTTGTGTGGCACTGAACCTTGTAAACTCCCTCTGACGTGTGCTAGGAAAGGCACTATACTGCAGCTAAGTGACACACAGCGGTGGGCCGCGTGGTACCTGCTGATCACGTACGGTGAGCAAAGGAGAAGGTCTCAACTTTAAGCTCCTGACCTTTTGGGCTTTTTGTTTTCTCTTCCTATTAATTCTGAATACAGGACATTGGGCAGAAGTGACATCTCTGCAAACACAAGCGCATTTGTTATCTCTGGGCACCAACCTGATGCCACTCCCCTCCCTTATTTTTATTTGTTTAAATTTCTTCTCTGTCCTACTAATACTCTTCCTGTTTTCAGTCCTGACGTCTCATCATGTGGTGGCCTGGAAATGCCCCTTCACTGGCGAGAATGTGCCAACTACTGGCAGGGTGTCGATCACTCACTTATTTACAAGGTGGCGTTGGCTGAGTGGTTTTGTGAACTCGGGAAGTTCGCTCTGCTAATAAAGACTGCAGCTGAATCGACTTTGGTTTAGAAGTGTGTGTGTGATATATAAAAACAATTACAGGGATACTGTAGAGACAAACTGGAAGACCTTGTAACAATAAGAGCTACGGCATTGGTACGTTAAGGGCCCTCCATATGATATGCAAAATAAGTGATAAGCTCCCCTCAGTAACTTTTATGAACGTTTAGCACAAAGCTCCCCTTTTGTTTTATGAAGTAATCTTATTTCCCAGGTCTGTCGTATCTGAATGTCATTCCTTATCTGGAAAGTCCTCTCTTCTTGTATTCTGTGAACTCCTCTTCATGATGGGTGTTGCCAACCGGTTTTCAGGTGACGGGTGGACCAATTGGCCCTGCAGTGTTCTTTGTACCCTTACTTTTGTGTGGACACACATGCGACCTGAACTGTCCAGTTTAGTAATGGGACTTGAAGGTCATCCTCAATATTAACATGAGGACTATTTTTTTAAATTTCCATGCTTACACACAGAGTTCAACCTTTTCCCAGTTGAAGCCATGCAGTATGAGACCATTAGCTCCATAAAACGGCACTGTAAAAATCTACCTTAAAAGTTTAAGTATCTGTGTGTCCATCCAGTTTATCTGTCATTCCAAAACTAGGCACATCACAACCATTTTGTAGTAATAATGCATTGCATTTTTTATTCCAACAGATGGCACATCTGAAAGATTAACACTGTTTTTATGATTCCAATACTATATGGCATATAACAGAGCCAGTAGGTGGTGTACCATAAACATGACACAAGCATTGTATTTGTCATTCCAACAGATGGCACCTCAAACATTTGCAGTAAAAAACAGCATTGCATTGGTTATTCCAGCAAATATTACATCACAAACATTAACACTGCTTTTATGAATCCCATACCAAATGGCATATAACAGACATATACTTTGCATTTGTCATTCCAACAGATGACACACAGCGCACATTTTTAGTAATAACACTGCTTTTATAATTCCAATACCAAATAACGGATACAAATGCATTGTATTTGTCATTCCAACAGGTGACGCCTCACGCATTTAGCAATAGAATGTATTGCATTTATCATTCCAGCAAATAACACATCACAAATATTAACACTGCTTTTTATTATTCCAATACCAAATGGCATTACAGAGACAAATAAGTCATATTTGTCATTCCAGCAGGAGGTGCATCACACATTTAGTAATGAAATGCATTGCATTTGTCATTCCAACAGGTGGTCCATCATAAACATGAACACTGCTTTTATGAATCCCATACCAAATGGCATATAACAGACATATGCATTGCATTTGTCATTCCAGCGGATGGGCCATCATAAACATTACTGCTTTTATGATTCCAATACCAACTAATGGATACAAAAGCATTGTATTTGTCATTCCAACAGGTGACGCCTCACACATTTAGCAATAGAATGCATTGCATTTGTCATTTCAGCAAATATCACATCAAACATTAACACTGCTTTTATGAATCCCATACCAAATGGCATATCACAGACATATGCATTGCATTTGCCATTCCAACAGATGGCGTATTGTACACATTTTTAGTAATAATTAACACTGCTTTTATGATTCCAATACCAAATGGCATATAACAGAGACAAATAAGTCATATTTGTCATTCCAGCAGGAGGTGCATCACACATTTAGTAATGCAAGGCATTGCATTTGTCAGTCCATCAGATGGTCCATCATAAACATTAATACTGCTTTTATGATTCCAATACCAAATAACCAATACAAAAGTATTTGTCATTCCAACAGGTGACACCTCACACATTTAGTAATAGAATGCATTGCATTTGTCATTCTAGCAAATATCACATCACAAACATGAACACTGCTTTTATGAATCCCAATCCAAATGGCATATAACAGACACATGCATTATATGGTGCACTGCAGATGTTAATGCCGAGGTCTATGCTAATTATTTGGATTTCAATATTATTGAAATACTATAATAATTTTAATAGATTTCACAGATGTACTCATTTCTTCCGATTCTGTTTAAAATGCTGATGTTCAAAAATTCCCCAAAGATGACATGAATGAGGTCCGGAGAGCTGGCGGTTCAGAGGTCTTCTGGAGAAGGTGTGATGTGCCCCTCTGCCAAGTGGCTGCTCCGGTCCTTAGACTTTCATCTCGGTCTCTTTGCTGCTCTCTGGTGGCTCACCTTTGTATGTTCACTTTGTTTTCGGACATCCACCATGTTGTGCTGGTCACTCTGTAGTGGAGCCTTGTGATGAGAGTCCCGTCTCCAGACTGCTCACCACACACTTCTTGCCACTTGTTCGGGTTTTCCTTCTCGAGTTACACAGGTGAGGTTTGCTCCTTTTTGATTTGTGAAGTGGTCATCGGAGGGTGAAGGCCTCCTCCGTCCCTTCCTGCCACACTTGATATGCGGAGCAGCAACTTGATACAGGGAGAGATGTCTATCTTCTGCAGTTGGTGGCCTCCGTCGCTGTCCCCAAGGATGTCTGCTTTTTTTTTTTTTTTTTTTCCCCCCTTAACAATTGGCTCTTCACATACAGGTGTGCATTGTGCTCTTTTAGACTTGGGATGGGGGGGTGGGGATTTAGATGGGATGTCAGACTGAGGAGGTTCTGAAAATCCGTGTGAATGATTTGAGGGATCAAAGGACGACGTCTGTAGAGCTCGGTGCTGTCAGGCTCTGCGGTCCCCGGGGTTTGAAGATTTGAGCTCGCAGAATGAGGCGCTTTGTGCTCTGCACACCAAATAAAACTAACAGTATTGATGATAAGGGGCTTGAGACCCCCTAATCACAGACTCGCATTTCACAATGGCCCACCGACCACAGGACGTGGTGTACGAGACCTTCGGCACATCTTGAGTAGAAAGGGAAATTGGGTGACGGCCATCAAGACCTTTTTAAGGTGGTCTCGAAAGTAACAAACTTCAAGTGGAGACCTCTTGGACCAAATCAGGTGTGTGTGTGTGTGTGTGTGTGTTTTTTTTTTTTAGTTTTTTTTTTACCCTTCATGTTTAAATTCTTATTCCAAACCCAAGCAACAAGATACACATGTTAACATTTGCACTGCACCATCTATTAGAATGTATATTGTAATGCATGTAGTAATAAAATGCACTGCACTTTTCATTCCAACAAGTGGCGCATCACAACTATTAGCATTGCTTTTATGAATCCAATACCAGTCACCCTACAGACACACAGTCTGACTCTTGTCCTTTTATTACTATGTACATACTCTGTGTGTGTGTGTGTGTGTGTGTGTGTGTGTGTGTACACTAGCTGTGCTACACATCTGAGGCCCGTTGAGCTCTTGTTCGATACGTGGGTCGTACATCTGGTTTGACCTAATAATACACACCCAGTCCACTTTCACTGGTTCCTCTTGCCGTCGCTCCTCAGGATGATCACTTACAGTTGCAGTGTGTTACTGGGGAAAATGAGCCAGTGCTCGCCATTGCATTGACCTGATTTTTGGTTTACCGACTCCGGCCTGGTCGTGTGGGGTCTTTGGTTTCTCGTTGTGCGTGTCTATTTATCATCCCTTTCACTCGTCCATTGCCCACCAATTGTAGTTATAAGACCACCTCACTACAGCTATAACACTCATTTACATCTCAAGTGGTTGCAGCAAAGTTGTTACCATGCTGCTGTTGCCAGATGGAACATTGGACCACAGAATAGGCCATTGAGAGAATTTTCTTAATTTTAGCCCCTTTTTTGATATTCTTATTTACTTGCTTGGGTTTGGAATAATAATTTAAACAAGATACACATGTTAACATTTGCAATGCACAATCTATTAGAATATATGTTGTAATGCATGTAGTAAAATGCACTGCACTTTTCATTCCAACAAGTGGCGCATCACAAATGTTAGCATTGCTTTTATGAATCCAATACCAGTCACCCTGTAGACACAGTCTGACTCCTTTTATTACTGCGCATGTACTCTGTGTCTGTGTGTGTTTGTATAATATACATACACGCGGATATCGTGGGGCTTCGGGGTGCAGGATTCCAATGAATGCGTAAATTTACAAATCCATTTTGGGCCCACAGTTCCTGTGTTTTCTAAGTTTATTGCACTAAAAAACACGAGAATGCAAGTCCTCTGTGTGAGGTGGGCTGCTTGAGACAAAGATGTGTGTTGTGCCCCCAGATAAAGTGCATAATTGCATTTTGTAAAGAGCTATACTCCACAAAAACTGGAAGTTATTATAATAAATCTGTGTGTGTATATTTTATGGTAGTAAATGATAAAAATGATGTAAAGGAATCCAACAAAACCTCGAGCACAAATTGCTAAACCCTCCCCACCCGGCCCAGTTTCACACCTGCAGATGGTGGCAGTGTAGTTATGAAATGAGACCCCCCCCACCCCATTTATGGCCTCCTGAACGTTCTAGAAAGTTCTTTGTCCTACTGTGATGCCAATGGAAGTGAAGATTTATAGAAGTTGGGGGCTGTCCCCAGATGGGACGTTCTCCAACCTAAATTAAATCACACAAACCAACGGGCAACCAGACAGGAACAGAAATCTGAAGTAAACCATACAAGTAATCGAATGGTTGGAATTGTAATCCGATTGTACAGTGAAGTGTTGAAACAAAAAGATCCCCGAGTGAAATCCTGCCGGCTTCTCCGGACTCCCTTTTAAAGCTGGTGCCCTCTTCTTTCACCCAGCAGCTTTTGTGGCGGCTCCCAGGGGTTGCTGGGATTTGCAGTCCATTTATGTAGCGTTACTACAGCATCGTCTTGGGTTTTCTGCAATAATTTTGCAAAACTTTTCAGTTAACTGTTAATGACAAACCCGCTAATAGGCGGATCCACGAATCGTGAACCAGGAAATCGCAAGGGCTGTCACCTGTCTCTCTTAGTGTGTGTGTGTGTGTTAGAGAGTGCAGAGCTCAGCTCTGTGGAGTCAGGAGACAGTGGAACATCCTTCGCCATTCTTACTGGTCCCAGTTCACATGTTGAAGTACATGCCAGTGCTGTACATTCATGACCAGTCACAAACCGAGCACCCCCCTCCCCAAAACGCTCTTGGGTGTATGGAACCACCTGCCTGGTAATTGAGATGATGAAGACCACCTTAAAAAGCTTATAAATCCTGACTGGGTGCAGTGGCGTCCTTGCATTAAGGGCTGCTTGGGCCCCCCTCACCATGCAGATGGCACTGTTTTGGAAAGATGAAATGAACGGTCAACTCCCTTCAGTCCTCCGCCGTGGTGTTCACGTTTGTTTCAGCCAACTCCATACTTTGTAGCAGTCGGTGCATTTCTAACATTCCAGGCTGTGCTCTTATCTACTGAAGTGTTTCTTTGTGGGGTTTGTGACATTTTTTCTTTATGCTGGAGTTTCACCTTCCTGGACCCTCGGTTTTCTCTCTCCACATCTTTTTGTTTGAAGGTCTGAGCCCCCTAAAGGGACCCGTAGATTGTTTGATCATCTTCTACTTTTGATGAAATTTAAACGTCGTGTAGAGCGGCGTATCATGTTTTTGGACTTGTCGGGGTCATGAATCACATTACATCAACTGACTTTTTTTTCCCCCCACTGTACCAATGTTGTCCTTCTTGAACATTTGTGTTTCTGCTTTTGTTATTGGTGGTGTTGTTGATGAATGTTTTAATTCTATCCCTTTGGTGGTGGTACTGTAGGACTTTTTTTTTTTTTTTTTTAATTTGGGTGGTATTTTATCCATGTTGGTCCTGGTAGACTAACAATTCATGAAAAGCCCAGATCTTCTTCCTCACATTTGGTTTACTGGACCGTATCTCCTTCCTTAGCTGCCCTTCAATGGAGTGACTGATCTGAACGTGACAGTCACATAGCCAGGATGGTAGATTTACACAGAAGCAGCCCGTCTGGGGTGTGCGGCTCCTTAAGTGCTTCATCTCCTCTCTCGCCTTTGCTCCGCCTCTGAATGGCTTCTCAGGATGGCTCCGCCTCTTCTGACCACACCTTGTGCTCACTTGCTCTCTCAGGCTCCGCCCTTTTGAACAGTGTCCGTTTTTCACTGTCTCAGGCTCCACCTCTTGACATTCTCTCTCTCTCTCTCCAGTGGCGTAGCTAGGGGTGGACAGAGGGGGCGACACATTTTTGGGGGCGGCATTATTGGCCAAAAGGCTCAGTACAATTCATGTGTAAGCAGCAGAGTTCGGAAAAATATCACTCATTAATAAAAAGTAAAATTCTGATTTTTGTCCATAAATGCTTCAAAAATAACTTTCAGATGGCCCTTCTGTGATGGCATCAGACACAGCAATTGAAATTTATGAGGCAATAACAAAAATAAACATAAACATTAAACTGATTAGAATTTCTAGGAAGAGAACTAATTTATAATTTTGTTTTGTTATCAATCCAAATGCGTTCTTGCTCTGCACAGAAAACATCACCACCTATCACTGGTACGCTACACTCGTTCTGGTTTTCGCAGCGTAATTATATTAAACTAATAATTAGAACCACAGCTTATCAGTGCATCTATACTCTATGCTTTTCTAGTTGATGCTTATAAATATATGTGAAAAAGTTTTGCCATTTCTCTCTATATGAATAAATCTATGTAAAATTTAGTGTAATTTTTCTCTCTACGTCATTTTAATTTTCTATTTAAATATGTTAACATCTTCAGATATTTCAGAGGGCGGCAAATTGAAGCCCCAAGTGGCACAAACTTGAGCTACGCCCTCCCTCTGTCTCCGCCCCTTCTAATAACGTCTGAAGGCTTTACCTTCTGACAGTGTCGGTCTCTCTCTCAGGCTCCGCCTCTTTTGACATTGTGTGTGTCTCTCTCTCTCTCTCTGCTCCTTTTGATGGACTCTCTCTTGTTCATTCTTGTGCTCTCTGACTCCACCTCTTTTGAAATAACCTCTCTTGCTCTCAGGCTCCACCCCTTTTCAGTCTCTCTCTCTCTCTCTGACTCCACCCCTTCCGATGTTGTCCGTCTTTGTGGTTTCTCTGACTCCACCCCTTTTGATAGCATGGAAGTAGAACTCTGAGGAAGACAGGAATAGTTCAATCAATTAGATTTTTACTCGGTCACTGAGTACATGGATTCCATGTTGCAAGGCAGAAGAGCAAAGTTCCCCCATTTCAATCGGATTTTAATATTCATTTTCCTCTCTTCCCCTTCCTTATGAAACAGCATCTAAGCATTTCATCTTAAATTATGCAGATCGGCCAACTGTTTCTTTTTTGTATGTGTATCAAGAAGGGCCCCAAAGAAGGAAAGATCATCTTTCCTGTGTCTAACAGATGCAATCCTAAAGAAGGAAGTTGTCCGAGGTCAGCTTATCGCACCGTCTTATGACAGACGCCTGTATGAATAACCTACCATTATAATAAAACAGCTTTTAACCCATAGTAGCTTGCAAGCCGTTAAGTTTTCTTTCACAATAGTCGCTCGCTCACTCTGTCAGGTTCCACCCCTTCTGGTGTCGTCCATCTGTGCTCACTCTCATGCTCCACCCCTTTTGACAGCCTCTCTCTGTGTGTGTCTCTCTCTCTCTCTCTCTGGCTCCACCTCTTTCTGACATTGTGCCCCTCTTGATCTTTCTGGAACGGCTCCTTTTAATGGTGTCTACTGTACAGTTCATTCTTGTGCTCTCTGACTCCTCCTCTTTTGACATTATGTATCTGTTGCTCTCAGGCTCCACCCCTTTTCAGATTCCCTTGCTTTCTCAAGCTGTTCCTCCCCCCCCCCCCCCCCCCCCCCCCCCGCCCCCCCCCCCCCCCCCCCCCCCCCCCCTTGTTCACTCTGTCAGACTCCACCCCTTCTGATGGTGTCCACTCTCATGCTCCACCCCTTTTGACAGCCCCTCTCTCTCTCTCTCTCTGGCTCCACCTCTTTCTGACATTGTGCCCCTCTTGATCTTTCTGGAACGGCTCCTTTTAATGGTGTCTACTGTACAGTTCATTCTTTTGCTCTCTGACTCCTCCTCTTTTGACATGTATCTCTTGCTCTCAGGCTCCACCCCTTTTCAGATTCCCTTGCTTTCTCAAGCTGTCCCTCCCCCCCTCGTTCACTCTGTCAGACTCCACCCCTTCTGATGGTGTCCACCCCTTTTGACAGCCCCTCTCTCTTTCTCTCTGGCTCCACCTCTTTTTGACATTGTGCCTCTCTTTTGATCTTTCTGGTACTGCTCCTTTTGATGGTGTCTGTTCATTCTTGTGCTGTCAGGCTCCACCCCTTTTCAGAATCCCTTGCTTTCTCAAGCTGTAAACACTCGTTCACTCTGTCAGGCTCCACCCCTTGTGATGGTGTCCACTCTCATGCTCCACCCCGTTTCTCTCTCTCTCTCTCTCTCTCTCTCTGGTCCATGTGACCCCACCAGAGTTTTCATTCCAACGATGTCCCTTCTCTGGTGTGAGATGAGCCAGTGGGCTCAGTATGCTGATTGCTCTCCTCTTCCTTCTGAAAATTCCTTTTGCTCTAAAATGGTGGAACGAACACACACACATCCTCCATACTTGCTCTTCCACCTGGGCATAGCCGGGTGGGCCAGGAGGATTTTTGGTTGAGACCCTCCCCATATATTTTATGGCAGACTCGACAGATTAATCCTAGGTGGACTTCTGTACGATTTCCATGTCTTCTCATTCTCCCCGAGGTTGACCGCTGTCTATGCCCGCTCGTGCCCACAGCGCATGGTGGCGTCACAATGATGTGGCTCAGATGTTAAGGAGTGATCAACTCTTCATGTACAGCACTACAGTCAGTCCAGTGTTGGGGGGGTGGGGGCGCCCCCCCATGATGAGCCCCGGTGTCCTGTCCTGTTAAAGCAGAGCCGTCAAATCAATAAAACGTGACGGACGTATGAGGCGACTCCACCAGGCTCTGATGTGTAAGGGTCTATCGGGGTCTGCTCTGGGGGATACTCCAGGAGGCTCTCTGAGGGTCTTTTTTCAGCACTCTGGCCCTTTGTCTGTCCTATAAAATGAACTCCTGTTGGCGCAGTCCCGGGCTCTGCCATCCTGCCCCCTGCCAGGCACTTTTTTTTTTTTCTTTCCTCTTTTTAGCGCTCCTTGAAAACAAACGCCAGTCGAGAGAGGAGATTATTCTGGGAGTGTTTTGCTATTGCCAAGGGATGCTTGCAACCTGGCCAAGCTGGAAGCAGCCGACTTGGAATAACAGCGCAGTCTTTGTTCCCCGCGGGAGGGGGGTGGGGGGGGGATGCAGATTAGCCTTCAAATGGGGGGGGGGGGTCTGAGAAAAGCTCGGAAGTGCTTGGAGAAAATCGGTGCCTTTGTAATAAAACCAGCGAGCGGCGCCTCCCATTCTGTTGGCCCTGACCGAAGGAAACCCGCCGTGAAAAGCCGCGTAATCTCCACCATTTACAAAGGGCTACATGTTGCAGGCTTTTAGGGGGACTGCTGGAACGAGTTTGGGGGGGTTTTGAAAGTCCGATGACTTAGGCTGGCGGGTTGTCATCCAAGCCCAGTGACGATGTGTTTTGAAAGCTTGTGGTGAACATCAGGCTGGCAGATCAGCGCGATGACCTCATAGGCCCCTTGATGAGGTGAATCGGGGCACCCAACGGGACAGGATTTAAGTTTTATTTCTGGGCACAAGTTAGTGCCCACTGTGGGTTTTTTTGGGTGTACCGTATATGGACACCTTCTGATCACCCCTATGTGAGCTTATCGGACATCCCGTCCTAACACAACAGGCAGAGCTGGTCCTCCTTTTTCAGCCGTAATGACGTCCGCTCTTCTCCTTCCACAAGATTCTGGAGTGGGTGTCGGGTTTGTGCCCATTCAGCCTTGTGAGGTCGGGTACTGCTGTTGGGCGAGGGCACCCTGGCTCACCGTTGGCGTAGTGGGTCAGGGCTCTTAATTGTCCTCCATCATGCGTTTTTTTTTTTTTTTTATATAACCCCGTTGTTCATGGAAACCCAATTTCTCACAACCCTCATTCTGGCTGGAGATCCCACCGGGGTCAATGGACGGAGTTATGTGGCCAAGTAAACCCTCAGCCAGGTTTCACGTAAGGAGTTTACACAATTATGGCCAAACGTTTAGAGAAGGACCCGAGTGTTGGTGTTCACAAGGTCTGCTGCTTCAGTGTTTTTAGATCTTTGTGTCAGATGTTTCTCTGGTCCACTGAAGTAGAATGATGAGCAGTTCAGAAGTTTCAAAGGCTTTGATTGACAATGACATGAAGTTTATGTGGCACAGAGTCCATATCTGCAGTGTTGGCCCTTCTTTCTTTGTCCAGACCCCTCTCTGCAATTCACCCTGGCAGGCTGGCTGCCAATCTGGGCCAAATCCCGACTCCTGCCAGCCCATTCTTGCAGAATCAGAATTGGTGGGTTTCTGTTTGTCCACCCGCCTCTTGAGGATTGACCACAAGTTCTCAATGGGGAGTTTCCTGGCCATGCACCCAAAATTTTGATGCCACTTAGTTGGCACTTTTGCCTTATGGCCCGGTGTTCCATCATGTTGGTCACCAAACTGTTGTTGGATGGTTGGGAGAAGATGGCACTCAGATGTTTTGGTGCCATTTGGAGGGGATGGATTACATACCAGCCGATGGCGACACTTTTTATCTCTCTATGTCATCGGAGCGGACTGGCGTGTGCACACGTTGGTTTTTTAAGACTGCAGGTTTCTGCCCTAACTGGGTGACTCACTTTATCCCAGTTTTGTGTGTTGGTGCATAGGGGTGGTGATGGATTGGTATTAAATTTTTGATTTTGGTATCAATACCACCCTTCGGACCTCTGTACCAAAACGGTTCCAAAGTAAATAACGGAGAACTCTAAATCCCTCAGTCTTACTCCAGCCTCCATGTCCGCACAGTTGGCGCTCACAGCTTCATTGTGGATGGGCGTGAAGTCCAAATCATCACATTAACACAATCGGGTGGGTGCGATGGAAACGGGGTGTGACCTTGTGAAGTTCAAATGGTTACGTGAAGTCAGACGCATCTTTTAGCTTTAATGTCATCTGGTCCCTAAACTTGTGGCTCTGTGACATCACTTTAGCTCCTGTTAACTGAATGGCTTCATCACCGGTGTTGGCATTTCCACCATCTGAAGTCGTTCTAGTGATCGAGTTGCTATGCCAACCCTTCGCTGCTGTGGTCCTTCACTCCTTGGTTGTGATTATCGTGGGTCGGCCCAAGTGAGCTGGTCATGTGATTGGGCGGGGGGGGGGGTGCGCCAAGCACGTCACATTACATGACGGCGGCCCACTGGTGGCAGTCCTGGCAGGAAAGACGCTTTGATCATTAAGGTGTGGCTTGTCGACGGGCCTGTGGATGGTGCTGCTCACCCCAAATGTTAGAAGGTCCACCATTTTTGATTTAATGTACTCTTTGGGGCGGTTCTGTCCGTGAGTAGACGAGAGTCTCGGTCTCAGTGTCTGAGAGAGTACCAGGAGATGGATGTCAGCCAATAGAAAGGGTCAAAGTGGGGGAGATTAGAAGTAAGAGCATCATGGGAAAAAAATGAGAACCAGCCAGAAAACGAACGACGATCGAGAGCCCAAATATGTTTGCCAGATAAGAGAATGAAAGAGCGAAATGAGAAAAAAAGGGTTTTTAAATGTCTACCTTGAATGAGGGGGGCCATTCATCTGGGACTTTTTAACCTGTTGTGATGTCATCAAAGGCCACACCCCCTGCAGGGAGTCTTCATCATTAACGATCAAAACGAGAAGGAATGGCAACAAAGCAGTGACTTGGAAACAAACCAAAACGAGTGTCGGATCCCAGGAAGATTCGGAAATTTATCGGTCCTTGTTAGGACCGGTGGGTTTCTTTCGCTTCCCGTCCGTCCGTCCGTCCATCCATCCGTCTGTCTGTAACTAGTGTTGAGCAAACCGATTTGCACGAAGCTGAATTTGCTGCGAACTTCCGAATTTCGATTTAGCAAAAAAGTACATTCATGAAATAAATTGTTTCAGGTCGAGCCGTTGATGCAAACACAATGGCGCTCATTCCCGTCTGGAAGCCTTCATATGTGCGTATTCTGCACGTGCCCACTAGAGAGCTTCACCACGCTGGTTTTCCTTGTCACTTGTAGCCATTTTTTTATTGAATGGCCTGACATGTCCTGGTAGTCCGATTCCCCACTTTGCCACTTAGGATGACGAGCTTGGCAACTGCCATCCTAAAGACGCATCGGAGACCGAAGAGCAGCTCAACGAATCGAGAAACGGGGGGGGGGGGGGAAAGGAGGTTGCTAGGTAACTGGGGTAGCGACTTGCCGTGTATTCGGTTTTCCTGAGTGCAATGGAGTGTCGTGGTGTGTATCGGCGTCTCTATTAAAAAACCATGACGTGAATGAGAGAGAGAGAAACGGAACTGGTTTGACGGGTATGCGACCAGTTAAATGAGTTAGGCAGCTATTAGGGGCATACAAGCAAATGTGGAAGTGCGAACGAGGCTTTAGATGCTGTCGTTCGAATGAACCAGAGACCAGCCACCCGTATATAATGCCCAGACTGCAATTGGGTAAATCGTCACGAGTCCAAAACAGAACTGATTTAAGGCTGTAAAGATGGCGGCTTTAAAGGTCAGGACCGGAAGTGGCGTCGTCGTTGGCACCGGGGGACCATGCGAGATTTTTCCATGGATGGTCTGCAGAGAATTGAGAGAGGAAGTTGGTGCACCTCGCCACCACCTGGTCTGGCGTGGAACTGCCATTTATTCATGGCCCTTTAGCTGCCTGCCAATCACGTGTGTGCCCACGCCCAGGTTCTTGGTTTTCTCGCCCAAGATAAACTCTTAAACTGTTTTATGGAGATTCCCGTTTCACAATCGCCGAATTGCCTGCAACATTTGGTGCTGGTTGCGTGCATCTGTGTTTCGCTTATCACTGTTGCCCAGCCTAGCAGCAGTAGGCACCAAATGGGAACCACCCCAGCTCACTGGTCCCGATGTGAAGGAGCCTCAGCAGTTGAGTTAACTGTCCATCTTTGGACTGTGGGTGGTAACGGGGGCACTCCTGGAGGAAAGGGCACAGTTCACGATGAACAGAACCAGGGTCCAAGTCCTGTCACCCACTGCTTTTCCATGCCCATTCTTAATGCAGGGCATCTAAAATAGCAGGGATGAAGGGGGCTGCTGGGAATGGGATGTGGAAATCTGATGTGTGGCTATGCTTTGAAGACTTGGCAGCTGCATGGACTGTAAAAGGAGTGTGAGCTGAATCTAAGAATATTGATTTGAATTATCGACTGATTTAATGATTTGTTTATTGACAGGTTCTGATGGCATCTCTCAGTCAACTTCAACTGTTAGAGTCACTCCTGAAAATTCAGCCCGGACGGAGACATCCACAATTGTGAGCTCAACACATCCTGCCACAATCCCAGCCTCCACTAGTCTTTCTATTGCAAAAACAAGTCCATTGTCCTCCATGGAGACCACTAGCACTAAGGAACCAGCAGAGAACAAGACAACAGTAAGTGTGAACCCATCAACGTCCACCATGGAGACCACTAGCACTAAGGAACCTGCAGAGAACAAGACAACAGTAAGTGTGAACCCATCAACGTCCACCATGGAGACCACTAGCACTAAGGAACCTGCAGAGAACAAGACAACAGTAAGTGTGAACCCATCAACGTCCACCATGGAGACCACTAGCACTAAGGAACCTGCAGAGAACAAGACAACAGTAAGTGTGAACCCATCAACGTCGACCATGGAGACCACTAGTACTAAGGAACCTGCAGAGAACAAGACAACAGTAAGTGTGAACCCATCAACGTCCACCATGGAGACCACTAGCACTAAGGAACCTGCAGAGAACAAGACAACAGTAAGTGTGAACCCATCAACGTCCACCATGGAGACCACTAGTACTAAGGAACCTGCAGAGAACAAGACAACAGTAAGTGTGAACCCATCAACGTCGACCATGGAGACCACTAGTACTAAGGAACCTGCAGAGAACAAGACAACACCAAGTGTGAACCCATCAATGTCCACCATGGAGACCACTAGCACTAAGGAACCTGCAGAGAACAAGACAACAGCAAGTGTGAACCCATCAACGTCCACCATGGAAACCACCAGCACTAAGGAACCTGCAGAGAACAAGACAACAGCAAGCGTGAACCCATCAACGTCCAGCATGGAGACCACCAGCACTAAGGAACCAGCAGAGAACAAGACAACAGCAAGTGCGAGCCCATCAACATCCACCATGGAGACCAACAGCACTAAGGAACCAGCAGAGGACAGTTCTAGTACAAGTCCACCAACGTCCAAGGTTACAAACACACCAGCAGTGAACCATTCGACTACAGTTGTGAGACCAACGACTTCAGCCAAAGAGAGCAGTGGAACCGTTACAAGTGCACCAACGCAAGCAGCCAACCAGTCCTCTTCCAGTCCAATATCTCCTATGACGTCAACACCAGAGTCTACAAAGACCACTTTAACAACATCCACGAGCTCCTCTGCCAGTAAGTGCCGCTGCATTGAGCGAATGCTTTGGGAATGTGGCTCTATATAGCGCCTTCACATGTTAGACATTTCGTTACGATGAACTGAAACGATTTGTAGCACAAAGCATCACAACACTCGATACCCCAGAATGACCAACTGAAGACGGGAATTTTTGAAAATTTATATATAAAAAAACACACCTGAAATATCCCATTGACCCAAATCTGTAGACCTTTTTATTCCAGACTGGGGTCTTCTGAGGTCTGACCCAACAAGCTTGACACCCCTGGATTTGGGTTGTTTGTTATCCCTCTCTGCAGATCCTCTCAGGCTCTGTCAGGTTGGATGGAGACCACCAGTGCTCAACTAGCGTCAGGTCTCTCCAGAGGTGTTCAAGTCTATGTTCTGCCTGGGCCACTCTGGGACAGTCATAGAGTTGTCACTAAGCCACTCCTGTGTTGTTGTTGCCTTGTTCTGATGGGGAGTGAACCTCTGGGCCCATTCTGAGGTCCTGGGTGCTCGGAGCAGGTTTTCATTAAGGGTCTCTCTCTCTCCATTTATATACTTTGGTCCATTCAGCTTTCCCTTGTCCCTCGGCTCCATTGAAGTGGCCTTGCACAGGTCATGAGTGGCACCTGCTTTCTTCCAGATGTGACACTTAGAAACAAAACTCTCCAGTCTGATTAATCCAAGATGAGTCTGTTTGGCCTCAGTTCTAATAGTCTGAAGATCCTTTAAGTGACTCTTTGTAAACTCCAGTTGGGTTTTCTGGTGTCCCCTGGCCACGTTGTCATAAAGGCCAGATTAGCGGAGTGTTGCAGTGGTGGGCGTCCCTCTGGAAGTTCCCATCTTCTCCACACAGGTTCTCTAGAGCTCAGAGTGACCATCTGCTTCTCGGTCATCTCTCATCCCAAAGCCCCTCTCCCATGTCTGATCACTTTGGGCAGGTGGTCCACTCTAATAAGGTCACCTATCTTCCCCCAAGGCCCTTCTCCACAGGAAGAGTGGTGATTGTTCCAAATGTCTTCCATTTGAGAGTTTTGGAGGCCGCTGTGCTCTTCAGAGCCTTCCCTGTTGCGGTATTTGCTTCTTGTTGCCCGCCCCAGATCTGTGCTTTGACCCCATCCAGTCTCTAAGCTAGGCAGGTGAGTCCTGTGACCTCTTGGCTTGGTCATTGTCACCTGTGGGGACCCTCCACAGACAGGTATGTGTGTGCCTTTCCTAATCAGTCCAGTCAAATAAATGGACCACTGGTGGGCACCAAACAAGGTGATCAATAGAATGGGAAACACCTGAGCCCTAGTGGAGGGTCCGAGAGAGAGATGTCAGGTTTGTTTTATTTTTGATTCGTATAAAAGTTCTCATTCTGGGGTGTGAAGAGTTGCTTAATGAGGGAGGAGATGAGTTGAAATGAGTTGGGGAGAAGCAATGGGGCAAAAGTGAAGGGACTGAAGATTTTGTAATGGCACCTTATGGTGGGACGGGGTGTGTGTGTGTGTGTGTGTTCACCATGTGATGGACTGGCGCCCCCTACAGGGATTGTTTCTGCCTTGTGCCCATCACTTGCTTGAATGGACTACCACTGCTCCTCGACCCTACCAAGGAGAAGCATGAATGGGGGGGGGGAGGGGGGGTGTTGATTTATGATGGGGGGTACCCAAAAAGTCCTGTAGTATTTTATTTATTTACAACTTTTAGAAATCCCCTTTTACCCACCGTCCACATCCTCTCCTTGAGATGCACTTGTCCCAGGACTGCTCCCGTTCCTGTTAACGTTTCCTGCATTCCTCGTTTTTCCTCTTTGTTGTCCGTGTCCTGAGCCCCCTCAGATTTCTTTTTCTTCCACTGGATTTCTAACACGGTGACAAAACGTCTTCACTTCAATTGCAATATTAATTTTGGGAGCAAAAAAAAACGAAAGGTCACAGGGCATGAGATCTGGTGATGACAGCCACATTGCAGTGTGTGTGGGTGAGCCGTCTGTTGGAGTGCAAGATGCAGTTTTGTGTGTGGTGGTAGGGTCGTGTTTTTTTTTTTTTTTTTTTTTTTTTTTTTTTTTGTTTTTTTTTTGATAAAACCCCCCAACCAAGCCACCCTCCATCATTCCTCCAACCACGCCCCAAGGTGGCTCAGCAGTTCGGTGTAATGTTGCTGATTAAGCCTCAGGGAACAAGTCCATTAATGTCTCAACGCAACCAATCCTAGTCTCGATGTTCGCTTTGACCCGATGTGCTTTTTATTTCCTCCCAGCTTGGCGGAACAGAAAAATGAGTGAAATCGTATGCACAACTGCTGAAGAAACGTCCCCACTTGATCAAATGGGCCTGGTGCCGCTCGGCGGACTGATTAACGAGACTGTAGGCCTGCGATAGCAGCTGACATAATAGATTGATACTTTATTAATCCCAATGGGAGATTCACATAATCGAGACCTCCAGCCTGCTCCCGTGCTATTGTCTGATTCCAGAAATTTTTGGGCCCCCCCCCCCCCCCCCTTAGTTCTGTCTGTGAGTGTTGCAAGTGCTGGAGTGGGTGTACTGATGTCCCAGCTGGGGTTGAGGACAAGTCTGCACTTGGATTGAAGGCCAAAATGGAAGGAGTGCAAGAATGGAGGCACAACCTGGCTGGGAAGATCAAGTGTTTCTATCCTAGTTGGGAGGAGTAATTAATGGATGGCCAGGGGATGAGCAGTTTGTAGAATCCAGTCGTTCCCTGCACTTCCTCTAATTGTTCCTCCCGACTGGGACAAAAACGTCGGATCTTGCCGGCCAAGTTTTACCTTCCTTCTTGCATTCCTCCTATTTTGGCTTCCCTGCCAGGTAGGGATTGTCCTCAATCTCCGTACACCACCCTCTCCTGCACTTTGTGTGTGTGTGTGTGTGTGTGTGTGTGTGTGTGTGTGTGTGTGTGCAGGCACACACCCAAGTATCGTAAGCTGGCATCTGTCTTTTCAGCAGATCCACTCTATTGGGCATATTCAGCATTACTGTGGGTTGTGCGCCACCTGTTGGAATGTTTTGTAATGAATGTAGTAATGCAGTTTCTTTCAATTCATTTTAATTTTTTCTTCCATTCCAGCCAAGTGCACCCCTGGCGCGTGTCTTTCTGGCAGCACCTGCATTGAGCTCTTCAATAACTTCACCTGCCGGTGTCCCCAAGGCCTTTACTACAACTCCACCTTTGGCTGCTTTCAAGGTTTGTGCTCGTTCTTTTATACCTAAGGGCGGCCCTCTCACGTCTCTCCTATGGAATTCGGGTTATAAAGTCAAAAGGGTCTTTGATAGCCAATCAAAAGGGTAATGCTAGAGGGGTCGTTAGATATGGCGCCATATCCCAAAATGCATTTTCGATTTTTGGTTCCATCACGTCTCTTTTTTTGTAATGTCACCACAAAGATGCAGAAGTGTGAGATGCCTGAATATTCAGATGAGCAGTTTGTGAACGCCAGTGGGTTTGTTTCAAAATGTCAGCTTTCTTTTTGATTGCCAAGTGCTTTTATGACTCTAAAGACCACCAAAATGGGCATAGCGACCCACCTTAGGTGTAGGTCGCTGGCTGCATCCAGTGTTTTATTTGTAATTCTTCCATGTTTTCTTTTTGTGATCTCCTTGCCGGTTCAGATGTTTGAAATGGCCCACAGCTGATGTCCTCCTTGTGGTGGTCTTGTTCAACTGCTCACTTTGTGTTTACTCTGATTGGTGGTAACACATTTTATTTATATAGCGCCTTTCCCATGTTCAAAGCACTTGGTGTCCTTCAAATGCTGAGGGGACGTGTAGGTGTCCACCCCGTTGGCCCAGATTGACACTAAAAGTCAAGTCTGTACTAATGGGGGCTTCTCTCTCCATGAAGTAACGGGCAAAGTGGCAATGGAGGACACTTCTTGAGTGTCTCCCCCCAAACTCCAAAGCTTATTCTAGAATTCTATTGTAATTGTAAACCCAATTGTCAGGCACATCATAGGACTGAACGTTCTTCTGGTGTGTCCATAACTGAAGGTTTTACCAATGATCCTCGTGTTGGCTGCACTGCATGGTCCATGCTGACTTGGGTTCATTTTTATCTTCCGTCTTTGGGCAGCAGGTGGGCACCATTTGGGGTTCAAATGCCATGCTTGGTCATTCTCTTGGTGAGTTTTCCTCCAGCTACTCTGATTTTGCTCCCTGGTGGGATGTGTGGGTGTTTCAGGTGGATTGCCCAGTGGGCCCGTCTGGGTGAGTGTACCCTGTGTTGGTCCGCCACCTCATCTGGGGAGGATTCCTGCCTTGGCATGTTTACAAGGATGGTAACGAGAACAAGCCATTCAGCCCAATGAGTTTGCCCACCCTATTCAGAGATCGTCCAAAATAACGTCAAGTTGAGATCTGAAGCTCCCTCAAGTCCTCCACCACGCCACTTGGTCACTTACTACTTGTGCCACATGGTGCTGGCATTAGCCCTTGGCTGTCATGGGTTGGTCAGCTGTACTACTTTAACAAGCTCTGTGGTCCATACTGAACTTGACCTCCATCTTCTAGCTTAGCTGGCACGTTAATCCAAGCTGGCATATAAATGGTGTGTGCCCTGGACACATTTAGACAATGCTGGCAGTCTTCACTTATGGTCCCCAAAGGACAGAATGTGAACTGAATGGGGGGCAGCCTGGTGCTCTTCAAGGAGCCCATATGTGTAGTGGCAACGTGGCACCATTATTGCTGAGGGTGCTGCACCTCACGGTTGCCACCCCCTTGTGGATCTGCTTGTCATGATGTCCTGATCCTGTAACCCCTCAAGCCCCCAGTGTGGGTGGGTGTTGTTAATCCAGTGTTGGCATGGAGCTGAATGACACCCTTGGGGCCCTACGTGAGAGTTTCACTCCTGAAGGGTTTGGTTAGAATGAGAAGCTCAGTGGTGACCCTTTTATACTCCTCACTCCAGTAAACCCCCAGTTGCCCTTCCCAGTTAGCTGCCCAGCATTTCATGTGTGGCTCTTCACCAAAATGCCATCACAAAGCTGCTGAACGTCACAATGGGGAGATCACTCCTACTGGCTTAATGGCACAGCATTGACTGGGAGGTCTGGGTGGGAACGGCGGGGACTTGGTGACCATCTGAAGGATTCATTTATTTAACGTCTGGTGTTCAAATTTTCTTTTTTGTGCCCTCCAGTGAAGACCTTTCCTGGCACTCTGCACATCAACAGAAGTTTCACCCCAGACATGGCCAACAATGCCAGTCAGAGTTTTCTGGAAACTTCAAGTGAAATTGTGTCCGAGGTAAGAGTTGAAAGTTTAGAAATGGCGGCTACTGTGATGCCTTTTCATTTGATATTTAAAGTGCTGGAGCAACAGGTTTGAACGGGGGGGGGGGGGGGCAAGCGCATTATTGGGGACCCCCCTCGCGCTCCAACCCCCACAGATCATCTATGTCCACGTGTTGGGGGTCTCTGATTGTGGAGGATGGGTTCTTGATTGATTTGGTCTGTGGGTTTTTAGGGTTTGTGAGCCCACCATCTGTGTGGGACTCAAGGTGAGTGCCCCCCCGAAGTTGGACCTTCTCTAATAGCTGCTATTGCAGACTCGCCGTTAAGGATGTTAGAACAATTTGACGATGACAGACCACCAAGGAGCTCATTGAATTGTTCCCAAAGTCACGTCAAGTTGAATGTCCCCAAAGCCCTACTTCTCCACCATGTCACTTGGTCCCTCATTCCAAGGGTCTGTGTGAAGACGAAACGTACGCCAAGCAGAAGGAGTCGCCTGCAGCACTGAGTGGGTTTCGAGGCAAAGATCTGGGGAAGGCTGCAGCAGAAGAGAAGGTCGCCGTCATTAAATGGAGTTTGGGACGACGGCGGCTCTTTGTGGAACTGAGCAATCGGAGGAGAAGAGAGGTGACCAAGAGCCAAATGGGCCCTCTGCTTTAGTTTCAGGGAGATGCTGTGGTGATGCGCACTGACTGAGGGGGCCAGGTGGCACATGGAAGCCCACCTGGAGTTTGCAAAAATCTGATTGTTGCAATCTGATGAAGCCACACGCCACTCGTCTCGGGTGCAGCAATGTCCCAACAGTGAAATACGGTGGTGGCAGCACAGTGGAGGGGAAAGCTGAACGGAGCAAAGCACTGAGATGTCCTTAAACCTTACACACTGGTCAGCTCAGATTGGACCCATTTTGACATTTGACAGCTAAATGTCCATCTTTTTGGTGTCTTTTCCTAAAGTGACCAAGATTATGCACAAATGAATATAAATATATATATATAAATTTTAAAATAAATTTATACTGTTGTGCAGGTGCTACAAATTTTTGTACATTGAGGCTGTTCCGGGTCAGATTTGACCCGTTATCTATTGAGACGGATTTTAGAACCACGTGTGTGTGTGTGGATTAAATGAAGGAAAATGGAGGTTTTAGGGAATCTTGAAAACATGTATTTTTTATGGGATGGTGGTGACAGAGTTCAAGGGGGGGGCCTCAACACTGTCATGAGAACAGTCTGTGGTCCTGGCACATGCACCCAGGTTCCCACAGAAATGGGCACCCGCTTCTCTTTAATAGGGTCATCTTGAAATAGTAAAATGGCATAGGAGTGGAATATCTACAAGTATGGTGCACATGAGGACCACAGGGGGCCTTGACACAGATTAAATGTAATAAAATAATCTTAAAATTAACAAATTAGAATCCATTTATTCTGAGCTAACCAGGTTTAAAAATGGAGATCATAAGGGGGGGGGGGGGGTCATAAGATTACATTCCAATTATAACTGGAATATGCAAATAACATACGGGGAAGCCAATTGGGGGAGCCCTGAAGATGAAACGATGACAAAAGGGCGTGACGTGTGACAACGTCTTCACCTCTCATGTGCTCGGTATTATTGAATGAAATCCGAAGGCCTGTTTGAATTTTATGGATATTTTATCACATGGATTTTAATTTTAAAGAATATTAGCGTTGCCCCAGCCTGATCCAGACTTGAGCACTTCTGCCAGTAGTGCCTTCTCAAATTAAAATTTACTGTTGTTGGGTGGATCTCAATATCATCAAAAATATGAAAATGTGCATTAAAATTTTGGGGAGGGGGCGGGGGACCTTGATGCTGTCATGAGGTCCCGGCACATTCACCCAGGTTCCCACAGAAACGGGCACATGCTTCTCTTTGATGGGGTCATCTTGAAATAGTAAAATGGCATAGGAGCGGAATATCTACAAGTATGGCGCACATGAGGACCTGAGGGGGCCTTGACACAGATTAAATGTAATAAAATAATCTTAAAATTAGAATCCATTTATTCTGAGCTAACCAGGTTTAAAAATTGAGATTTTAAGGGGGGGGTCATAATATTACATTTCAATTATGACTGGACTATGTAAATAACATACTGGGAAGCCAATTGGGGGAGCCCCAGAGAGGGAACGAGGCATGAGTGTTGCGTTCGAGGTGACAGAAGGGCGTGACGTGTGACAACGTCTTCACCTCTCGTGTGCTCGGTATTATCGGGTGAAAAGCGATGACGTGTTTGAATTTTACGGATATTTTTATCACATGGATTTTAATTTTAAAAATATTAGCTCCGCCCCAGTCTGATCCAGAGTGCCTTCCCAAATTAAAATGTGCTGCTGTTGGGTGGATCTCAATATCACCAAAAATATGAAAATGTGTATAAAAATTTTAGGGGGGGGGGCACCACAAAAACGAACATGAAAAAAATGGGGCACACATGGAAAGGTTGAGAAACGCAGAATTAAGGATGAATCCTCCATTTCTACTGATGCATCCAAACTGAGCCTGCCCACCCTGTGAAGGCCTAAAAATGTGAACAGGGCCATCTTAACAAAACCCCCGCAGGCAAAGCAGTGCACTGAGGGCCAGTCTCAACATTACATAGATTAGCGTAGGACCCCCCGGCGGCTGCCCAGTATGCCCATGCGTTAAGTGGGCCCTGAATGTGAACAGTCGGTAAGGGGTAATGAAGGCCTGGAGTGAAGGTAAAGATGACCCCTGACTCCACAGTACCAGCAGGAGAAGGAAGTGCGGGGACATTTTGGGGGGGGGGGGGGGGGGGGGTTAGATTGCAGGCTGTGTGACTGTGACGCTGGACAAGGCCACCCATAGTGGCCACAGGGACCTAACCTCCTTCTTGTTCTTTTCTAGTTGAGGAAGATACTTGAAGGGACAGGCGGCTACATCAGTTCCAGTGTCCTTCAACTCCAGTGAGTACGGCCGTTCTCCGTTTTTATGAACAGTCTGTCGTGGTTTGGGGTGGGGGTGTACCAGAAACCTTCACATGACCTCAGGTAGCCAATCGCAATGCCAACTGCCGGGAGCGTTCAGTCTAAAAACAACAGTGCCACCTGCTGGTACTGCAGGGTTAGTGCCTTCTGCATGTGACGCGTTTCAGCACCGGAGCTGTTCAGGGGTGGCAGAGCTTTTGGCTGCTGATCTTTTTAGGACACTTTTGATGGGACAAATCTGGGGGGTTGCTTTGAGGCCAGTGGCGTTGGTGACGAGTTTTGGACACAGAATTCTGTTGTGACCGACCTGTGGGCTGAATGACGGAGTTCTAGGGCACACGGCATATTTTTACACCCACATTAAACTGCCTAGCGACCCACAGGAGCCCAACCTACCATGAACTCCAATGACTGAACGTTCACTCTTCTTTCTTTTTCGTGACGGTCCTGTTCTTGTGTGTGTTTGGCCCGGTTGTACAGTGATGGCCAATTGCTGTCCTCCTTTTCCAAGAACTTCCTCCAATCAAAAGCCTGGCATCTAATGAAGCGTTGACTTGATTGTTTGCTCTTTTTGATTTTCCTGTTAGGCCAGGGAGCATCGTGGCAACAATCGACAATGTCTACCAAGTCACCTCCAACGTGAATAGCACCTTCATCGAAGGCAAGATCTCCGATTCCATAAAGAACTGCACGTCGTGTGGCATCCTGGACAGGGCGACCTTCTCGGGTAAGTCCTTCATTTGGTGACGTGTCCCCGTCACTGACGGCATAACGGCTGCTGTTAAAGGACTGATGAGTGCAGGATGGGACAGCGAATGTCCTCCCTGGAGGCGGCTGGCCTGTTGTTTTTAATCCGTTTTTATTTATTTTTTTGGTCCCTAGCAAAACCTGCATGTGCCGTGTCAAATGGTGGCTGTGACTCGTCCTCAACTGTGTGTTCTGAAAAGGATGGTGACGTCACCTGTGCCTGCAAAGAGGGCTTTTTGGCAACCGTGTACAGCACCAAGCAGTGTGTGGGTAGGTGGCCGTCACCAGTGACCGTCGGCTCGGCCCGCTTTGGTGGTGGGACGTTTTGTGGCCCACTTTGGGGCATGGCGTTTAATGTGCTGGTTCTTGCTCAAACTGTATGCATGGCACTTGATACGTTTGGTAAGGTTCCTTGGATAATGGTGTCCACTAAATCGGTTATCGATAACCACTTCCATTTAGAAAGGCGGCCTGCTTTGTCATTTGGGACTCCGAAGTGAAGTGCGATTCAGTGCTGGAAGCCCAATGGAGGAGATGAGAAAATTAAATTGATAACTCAACTGTGTGGTATTTTAAATGAAGGACCTTTTAGGAATCCACCGCCGCGCTCGTGTGTTCGTACTCTGATTTAACATCAGGGTGGTGAAGAGTTCTGTTCAGGATGTGCATCTGGTCCTGAGACCTGCTGATGCCTCCGCAGCATGGCTTACAGATGTGGGAAGAGTGTATGTGAACGGGGTGAAATCGGAGTAATCCACGTAGACCTCGGCATTAACGATTGCAGTGCACCCTCTGTTGGAATGTATTTAGCAATAAAATGCCTTGCATCTGTTGTTCTAACAGATGGCACATCACGAATTTGTATGAATAGAATTAATTTCTAGAAGTATGTGTGATGCACCATCTGTTGGAATGAAAAATGCAATGCACATCTGTTATATGCCA
The DNA here is from genome assembly GCF_900747795.2 of Erpetoichthys calabaricus. Classification (NCBI taxonomy): domain Eukaryota; kingdom Metazoa; phylum Chordata; class Cladistia; order Polypteriformes; family Polypteridae; genus Erpetoichthys; species Erpetoichthys calabaricus. Next base: position 109,230,774 of record NC_041407.2, read on the forward strand.
TTTGGTATGATATTTGTAAAATCAGTGTCAATGTTTGATGTGCCATCCATTGGAATGTATTTAGCAATAAAATGCCTTGCATCCATTATTACAACAGATGGCACATCACGAAATTGTATTAATAAAATTCATTTCTAGAAGCGTTTGTGATGCACCATCTGTTGGAATGACAAATGCAATGCACATCTTATGTGCCATTTGGTATGAGATTTGTAAAAGTGTCAATGTTTGATGCACCATCTGTTGGAATGACTGTCATAGCAACTGGATGGACCACACAGACAGATGTACATCCTTCTAAGGTGGAGGTGTGTGTACAGATATATTGTACATATAGACAGTGTATAGCTAGAGAGGGGTTTTGTGTGTGTGTGTGTCTACTGCTGTAGCTGCTATCATCTTCTTGAACCTGGGACCGTCTACTCCTGACCAAGATCAGCTAGTCAATGAGGACATCTAATAAACCAAGATTGGGGTGTAAAAATGCAAAAGTGCTTTAATTTTCAACAAGTGTCCTAAGGCAGTCCTAACTGTCTTCACTCAATAAATTATGTCCATAAACGTGCATTCTTAACAGTCCATGAATAAGTTCAAGAAATAAAATCCAAAAAAAAAACCCAGGGAGCTCAGCTGTCCTGTCAATTGAAAAGCAATCCTCCACGTACTTCGCCTCCTCTGCCTACAAGGGATTTTAGCGTCTCAATATTCACTCCGTCCATGAGCTCATGATTGCGTGCGACTGTCCTCGATCTTCACCATGTCCATCTCACTCCCTCAAGCAGGCACCCCCTTCATCATGGAACTTGGACCCCCTGGACTCGCCTTCTGCCACCTCTCATTGGTATCCATACTATGACCTCAAGTTCGTAATGTCTTTAACCCCCTCCCCCTTCCAAATCGTAGCTGCAGCAAGATGGGATCAGCTTTCTATTCCAACAGATGGCGCATCACACATTGACACTGCTTTTACAAATCTCATTGCTCTCTATGAGGAGACCACCGCACTCACCTTGCAGACCCTTTCTGCGTCTTCCTTCCCTTCGTTTCCCTTTATCGGTACTTAATCGCAACCATCTGCTCGTGTTGTTCTGCTCTCTCCTCTTTCTTTCCTTTTCTTTCTTTACTTCCACCTTTCCTTCCTTCTTTCTTTCAGAGCTGTGCCACTGAGCTCAGCACTTGTTTCTTTTTTCTTTCCTTCCTTCTTCCTTTCTTTCAGAGCTGTGCCACCGTGAGCTCGGCACTTGTGTGTTTTCTTTCTCTCTCTCACCTGGTCCTCATTGCCCCACATCTTCACTTCCATCTTTGGTTTTTCTCCCTTTATATTAACTTGGCCTTTGTCTGCAGCTTTGTATTCATTTTATATTTCTACACTGGGGGTGCCACTGAGATGTTGGCACAAATAGGAATGGGGGGAGGTGACCTGAAATCCAACAGGACCCTGGGTAGGGAACAGTCTCACCCCCACAGCCCCAACACCAGACAGGCTTGGATGAATTTCTGTGTTTTGAAATATGGGCACCACTTAATTATTCATTGACTGCCTTGAGGGTCTGCACACCCCCTTAAAAATTTATCTTCACGTGGCAGGGTGCATATGGTGTGTGGCTTCTGTGCCGCTTGCTGAAACGAGATGCCGCCAACTTCTTTCACTTGCCCTGCTTGCTGATGGTTTTTCTCTCTTCCGTTTTTTGGCAGCTTGTGAAAGTGGGATGAAGGCGGAGAACAGCGAGTGCGTCCCGTAAGTTTTTACCGTTTTTTTTTTTTTTTTTTTTTTTTTTTTGCCGATTTTCTGCAGGCCACGTGATGGCGGAGGCCACTTATGAAGTCTTCAGTGGGCCCTGTGATTTGTTTTCTCCATCTCTGCCATTGTGATGCCCTGCCATGCTGTCTGAATGCTCTTAATGGAGGTCCTCTCTGGTGACTGACTGCTTTTGTTTCTCGTTGCAGGTGCCCCTTTGGCTACAGAGGCTTCAACTGCAATGAGTGTGAGTAGCCCCCCAGTACTGTGCTGAGCGCACAGCAGCCTTGTGAAGGATGGGTGTCTGGGGGTACATGATGGCACCGTGACTGTCAGGGTTGGTGTAAAACAGGGTCAAGGGGGGTCCTGTGAGTCAGTCTGCTCAGGCCCCCAGCCCTCGAAAGTCCCTTTTTAGATGAGTGTTGATCTCTGATTGGCTGACAGGCTGTCGATGGCCCATATGGCACTAAAAGTGACAACAATTCCAACAGTGTCTGCTATGCTTCTGCTTTTAGGTCCTCCAAAATTCTTCTGGCCGGACTAATCTGAGCAGTCTTGTAGGCTAAGACCCCCTTTACAGCTGGTCACAAAGCAACTTTGTCTGTAGGCCAAAGTCCTCCAAAATTCAAGATGGTGGCCATATGACTTTGTAGTGACTAATCAGTGTCCCTTATACCGAGTCCGTACTCAAATAGCAGTTTTTCCTTTTCATTGCAGCTTATCTTCTGGCAGTGGTGGTCATCTCTTGTGTTCTCGGTGGCGTGCTGCTCCTCGTCCTGCTGGTGCTGCTCATTTCCTGCTGTTGTAGGTGAGTTCAAGGTGGGTGGGCACACTTCAGCCATTAAAATTAATTGAAAAAGCCACCAAATGTGACTGGCGGGGGTTCATAGAAATCCTCATGTCCCCCCCTGCATGACCCATCCATTCAGCTGTCCATCTAGGACCACTAGACGTGAGTGAGTTCACATTGGGCGTACTGCGTGTGGAGCGGACGCCAACGTAACGTGCCAGTGTGTGGCTCATCTTCAGACGTGAGAGTAACTCAGTGAGAGCTAAAGGGGAAAACTCAACAACGACCGTCATAAACACACACACACACACACACACACACACACACACACACATCCGCCATGATCACCAGTGCTGGGGACAGAGAGAGGTGTAGTTGTGTTATAGCGCCTTTCTCTGTGCGTACAATACATATCTTATACCAATAACAAAATCCAGACTCATCCAGTTTATCTTTCATTATCATCCTGGTGACTGGAACATCCACATCAGCTGACAAACATTGTGTGATTTGTTCAGATTTATGCTAATTTGTTTTTTATTATAACTTTCATGTATCTGATATCAAACAATCTTTTTTTTTTTTTTTTTTTTTTTTTTTTTTTTTTTTCTTTGTTGTATTCCTTTCAGTATTTGTGGTGTGCTTTCAGCTGAGAAAATTTGCTATTTAAATTAAATATAGAATTATTTATGTATCTATTTTAGTCCCTTTGTATCTATCTCTTGTCTGTCATACAGCACCTTTCTTCTGTCTATGTATCCCGCTTAATAGCCACAGTGTCTGTCTGGGTTGCTAGGTCTTTCATTCCAACAGATGGTGCATCACAAACATATTAAAATTGCATTGCATTTGTCATTCCAACAGATGGTGTGCCACAAACATTTATAGTAATAAAATTGCATTGCATTTGTCATTCCAACAGATGGTACATCACAAACATTTATAGTAACATGCCTTGCATTTGTCATTCCAACAGATGGTGTGCCACAAACATTTATAGTAATAAAATTGCATTGAATTTGTCATTCCAACAGATGGTACATCACAAACATTTATAGTAACATGCCTTGCATTTGTCATTCCAACAGATGGTGCATCACAAACATTTATAGTAATAAAATTGCATTGCATTTGTCATTCCAACAGATGGTACATCACAAACATTTATAGTAACATGCCTTCCATTTGTCATTCCAACAGATGGTTCATCAAAGATTTATAGTAATAAAATTGCATTGCATTTGTCATTCCAACATTTGCATTAGCCCTGCTTTTGTGAATCCCATACCAGCTGGATCCTCAGTGTTTTCATGTGGCCTGCACTGTTCAAAGTAACAGCAGTCATGCCATTGGTGATAGTGGCTACCTGCTCAGATGTGGGCACTTTGTGCGTTTCGTCAACCCCTGAGTGCAGACAGGAGGCGCTACAATGTTGTGCAGACCATAAAAGTCCTGGAGCCTGCATGTGCCATGTAGGTGTTGGCTCTACCAGTCCATGATGGTCTGCAGTGTGATGATTGCATATGTATGAGGTTCATTAGCATAGTCCATATATGGCTGTTTTAAGGTGGCAGCTGGGTGGGATTTGAGGCGCAGTCACATGTGCACATTTTCAAGATGATTGACTTACAGTATAAGGATGAATTACACCGATGTGCGTACGCCAGGGTTTAGAAATCCATTTTTTTTCCACATATGCATGTTCCTGTTTTTTGGTGTATTTATATATTTTCATGCTTGAGCCCACACAAAGTTTTATAAATGAGACCCCCAGACATCAGAATTCATGTTTGTACTTTTCCCTCAGTTTAGGGAAAAAGTAAAGAAAGCCTTCAGTCCATAATGGTGTGCCTGGCATCACTGACCACATATAGAAATGTGTGGATGGCAAGCGAGTCCTGAGCTAGTGGGCTTGAGTGGCCTTCCCTACGTTTTTGTGTGGTGTTGGCACAGGTGAAGGAATTCCTCATTGTGAAGTTCACGGCAGCCACTTTTTCATTAAAACTCCTTTGGCGGCTGCTGCTGCTTTATATCTTCAGACCCTGCGCTTGGTGGGCTCGTCTCCCTCGTAGGACCCTCCACAGTATACCCAAGTTGTGTTGCATGCACTTTGTGACAACTCTTGGTCTCACCACAGTTGTTCTTCTTTACATACAATGTGAAGGGCACGGACCAGCACTTGGTACAGCAGCCCGTACTCCACAGACGACTACATGACGTGGCCCAAGCAGGAAGTGCCCAAGATTCCCCGCGTGACGACTCAGTGGGACCACAACAACATGGAGATGGTGGAAAATGGCAGCACTCGCAATCTGGTGAGCAAAGACAAGGAGAACGGAGCGGTAAGTCCTAAGCCATCTCTCCTTTTTAACAAAAATGAGCAAGGAAATGGGAGTGTAGGAAGCTCCTCCAGTCGTTTGGTCCACTTACCCCAAAGTTGGTCCATCATCTCCTCCTATAGTTTTGTTAAACCATTTCATGGTTTTTCGGGGACTTCATTGCCATCCTCTTACCAAGTGTTGTCATGGGAGGGCAGCAAACATCTGGGGAACAGGCACATCTGGGCCATGTGGTGGACACCCAGGGTGGTCTGGGCACAAATGAGCTATATTTGTAATGTGGTCCCACTCTGTGATGATTTGATGATGTTCTTGATGAAGATGATGAGCTGGGACACTTTTATAAATGATTGGACCCCCCCTTGAATTTCTTAATGCCGTGACCCTGCAGGACGCCGACTTTCATGTAAAAGTGACTGGCGCCCAACGGTCGACCCAAGAAAGACCAAAACGGCCTTGCCATCCTGGGCCCCTCGAATGGGAGCGGACCACCTGCACCAACAGGGCGTCGCTCCGCCCACCGACTCTTCCGCCGGTTCATTCCAGTCCTGATTAGGCACGACTTGGTCCACCCCACCATTCCATCCCGGGACAGATTGGCCTTTCCTCTTAAGACAAGCTGCCTTCCTATCTTCTAACCTCGCCAAGTGATGTCCCCGAGTATCCAAGTGGCAGCTGGCAGAGCGGGTCATACCAAGCTCAAGTCTTCAAGCTCCATTGATGCCATTTTGTTCTCCTCTGATGTGCCCGAGCAACGCCTGCCTTATGTGGCTTCTCCCTTTTTAAAATCAAAATGTGGCCCCAAACTCCTTCCACAGAGTGGTGAAACCCCCCTTAAAATCGCAGCTCCTTTCATTCTCCCATCTGATTCCTTGCAGGCCAAGACCTACGACGTCAGCGTGGACGACCTGAAGACCTTCAAGAACAAGAACCCGTCGCGCTACTCGTACCTGTGCCAGGGCCAGGAGAACCCCTACTTCGTCTCTGATGAGGAGAAGCAAAAGTCCAAGTGAAGAAGACCCCCCACCCCCCCCAGGGTGCTCATATTTTTGATGCTTTTTTTTTTAAAAAAAAAAAAAATAAGGATTTTGTAAATGATTGGTGGGGGGAACAAAAATGAAAAATGCGTGCCGGGATCGATTGCCAAAATTTCAAATAATTCGCTAAAGACGGGAGACGAATTCTCAACGTCGACTGGACAATCCAAGATGAGGGAGGGGGGCTAGAGTGCTTTGTTAAAATATGCATATTTATATATATATATATATTTTTTTTTTTCTCTTTTTATAAATGTTAAAACTGATGTTGCGTTATCTTAAAAGGTTCCTCCTATGATTGATTGGTTTTTTAAGAGACTGTTCATCTCATTCAAGTATTTTTGTTTTTTAAATTTAACAATTTGACACCTTTGAGGGCTGATGCATCGGACAGAATGTGCACTGAAGTTATGGTGGGGGGGTTAAACCCGTAAAGGATGCGCTCGTTGACGTCGGTTTTAATGTTTCGAAGTGTCCAGAGGGCTGGCTCCCTTCTTTGACAGACGGCAGGGCATGCGGGTTCTCGGGGGTGGGGGGGCTTTTTTTTTCGTTTTTTTTTTAGATGGATGCACATTGTGAAGGCCTTATGGACGCTACCTCCCAGATTTGGAAATTTGGGAGATTTTGGTTTTTTTTTTGGAAGCGGAGCCCTTTGTGTTGTGCGTGACGGGACAGGAGCTTCCATACAGTCCATGGGGTGGTGGTGGGGGCCCTCTTTGTGTGGTTGTTTCTTAATAATAATAATAATAGACTTTGGACTTCACTGATGCGAGTGCCAAAATTGTTTTCAATAAATGATTGTGTGTGAACAATAAACTGCCATGTAAAAGAGCGGCGTCCTGGCGAGTCTTTTCTGAATTCCCTAACTGGTTTATTACGTTTCAGTTTACTCCAATAAGAGATTTGGTGTCCTGCCTTCATTCATATTTGCCTCCACAGCACCAACGCTTCATTTGGAAACCCCCTTAGCAGGCAGCTGGTAACTCCACACTGACCTGACATAATGGATGGCATTGTCGCCTCTCCGAAAGGCACTATATGATTGATAGATGTGAAAGGCACTATATAATAACAGATAGAAAAGACATTATATGATATGTGAAAGGCACTATATAATGATAGGATAGAAACTATGATACTGTAGATAAATGTGAAAGGCACTATATGATAGATGTGAAAGGCACTATATAATAGGAAAGACACTATGATCGATAGATGTGAAAGGCACTATATGATAGGAAAGACACTATATGATCAACAGATGTGAAAGGCACTATATAACAGGAAAGACACTATATGATCAACAGATGTGAAAGGCACTATATAATAACAGAAAAGACATTATATGATATGTGAAAGGCACTATATAATGATAGGAAAGAAACTATGATCAATAGATGTGAAAGGCACTATATAATAGATGGGAAAGACACAATATGATAGGAAAGACACTATGATCGATAGATGTGAAAGGCACTATATAATGATAGGAAAGGAACTATATGATACTGTAGATCGATGTGAAAGGCGCTATATAATAGATAGGAAAAGACACTATGATAGATAGGAAAGACACTATATATGATTGATAAATGTGAAAGGCACTATATAATGATAGATAGGAAAGAAACTCTATGATAGATACTGTAGATCGATGTGAAAGGCACTATATAATAGGAAAGACACTATGATCGATAGATGTGAAAGGCACTATATGATAGGAAAGACACTATATGATCAACAGATGTGAAAGGCACTATATAACAGGAAAGACACTATATGATCAACAGATGTGAAAGGCACTATATAATGACAGATAGGAAAGACACTATATAATGATAGGAAAGAAACTATGATACATACTGTAGATAAATGTGAAAGGCACCATATAATAGATAGGAAAGACACTATGATCGATAGATGTGAAAAGCACTATATAATGATAGATAGGAAAGAAACTATATGATAGATACTATAGCTAGATGTGAAAGGCACCATATAATGATAGATACATAGACCTGAAAAGTACTATATGGTCTTATCCCACCAGAATATCATTTTTACGTCAGTGGAGCTTTCACTTTGTGTCGCCCATGAGAGATTCCCTCACAAATCAAGTTCACGTTATCTCTGTGGATTGGACAAGGATCATCGCACGTATGTGGGCAGATACCGCGGCTACCAGGGTGAGCGAAGCCGACATCCCGTCGAACTTAACGAGGGCAGTGGCGGGATCTCGTCGTCTCGAGGATGGCAGATTACACAACTCTGAATCGCTGGGGATGACTTACAGCTGGCGGTACGTCACAAAACGTTTTAATCAGACAGCACTTTGAAGTTTACGACTGCACTTGCTGGATCTCATCTCCATGAGGATGTCAGGTTACACGACTGGAATGACTGGTGAAACTGACAGCACATTACACAACTCTTAATCGGTCAACATGTGAAACTTAACGGCTGCGCTCGCTGGGTCTCGTCATGTCAAGGATGTTCAGTTCCACAATTTGGAGTCACAATGGATGACAGATGAGCCAGTGGCACACCATATGACTTGTCCTTGGAGAGCGTTGTCACACTTCACAACAGCATTTGTTGGATCTTGTCATGGCCAGGATGTCCAATTATGACAGACGAGCCAGCGGCACAGCACATGACTTGTAATTGAGGAGTGTGTCACACTTAACGACTGCACTCGCTGGGTCTCGTCATGTCAAGGGCGTTCAGTTCCATGATTTGGAGTGACACTCGATGACCGATGAAGCCAGCGGCACACCACACGACTTGTAATCGAGGAGCGTGTCACACTTAATGACTGCGGTGATTGGATCTCGTCTCCTTAAGGATGTCCAACTGCCTGACTGGGACTGGCCAGGGATGGCAGGTTACGCCATTGGCTCTCCGCACCAGGGTTGCCAACTCTGATCCTGGAGAGCCGCGGTGGCTGCAGGTTTTCATTCTAACAGTTTCCTTAATCAGTGACTGGCTGTTTCTACTGATTAACTTCACTTAACTGATTTGCTATTTACGACTCTGACCCTTTAAATCCGTGTAACTGAAAAAGAGGTGGCAGACGACCCCAAAAGAGCTCAAGAAATAGTAAAGGAAAAGTTGAGGAGGAAGATGAAGAGAATTGGGAACGGTAAGGACGAGTGAGAAGATCCAGACAAACCCTCCAAACTCGGGTGTCTACGTGTCAAGAAGTTGATCTCACAAAGGTGGAGGGGACCGCACATCGCAGACAGAATTTCCTCCAGCGTCCTGCAAATGTTTGACCCGAGGGACTCGGACGAAGGAAAAATGCTGATTTAATATCTTTAGAAAGAATGCAAATTTTGGAAATTCTGCGTACCGAGTATCGAGCCCTGACTAATCTGCACGATACACCGGACCTCACAACGGATTGAGCGTCAAACTTGTGAATTAACCTTCCCTCCATTATCTGTCCTCTAGCTGAACGTTTGTCTCGACATCCGCCTGTGATGATCATCGGTAACGTCACGTTGGGTAGGTGGAACTGCACGAAATCTGCCGTTTTACTACGTTGGCATGATATTCTACATGCTTATGTTCTCGAGCAGGATGAAGAGAACATCGTTTGCCCGTGAAACTGGCGGCTGATCAAGCTGAAGACGTTCAAACTGGCATTACAACATCCATTGAAGAGTTTACTTCTCTCTATTAAAGATATAAAAAAAAAAAAGCCCCACCATTCATCTGTGGTGTGACCTGAGAGATAAAGATGGCCGTGTGTGCCCATCCTCAATGGGCATGAAGGTGTTTGGCACGGGGCATGTGTGAAACCAAAAGGAAGAGCTCAGATGCCATGCTGGACATTTTGTGCTAGATGAAGGGAATTCCACCGAGATCTTCATAACATAACGGGGGCGCCTGGACGTTCTCACCACAGCAGACGTGAACGTTTTACTAATGGCACAGAGGGCAGCGCCATCGTGATGTGAAGCAGAAATGTTTCAGAGCTACGTCACCACTTTGAGTTCAGAGAGCGCCTGGATGACCTCTGACGGGACTCTGCCACCTTTCAGGATACCCTGGCCTCTTGAACTTTTGCTCGTATGGAGGTCCAGGAGTTGCTGAGCTGTCATTCACCAAAGCCCCACTGCTGGACATTGTCACACTTCTTTGGTCGTTTGACGAGTTCCTACTTCTATGAGCGTCAAGACGAAGAACATCACACGTGTGGCCGATAATACGGTGACACCCGGGACGCGGTTTGCTTTTCGTGAGTGATCTTTACTCGCCATCTTGCCAAACGTTTGTAGACGCCTGAGCATACCACTTGTGTGAGCTTGTTGGACATGCCATTTCAAAACCCTTGGCATTAATATGGCGATCCCTCACCTCCGCCAGCCTCCACTCTTTTCTTTCCAAAAGATTTCAGTGGGATCTGAGGGGTCAGGTCCTGAGACTGGAGGTTGAGGACCTCATTCACATCTCAAAGGGCTTCAATAGGACTGAAGTCAGGGCCCTGTGCAGGCCCCTCAAGTTCCTCCATGTTTTTATGGACCTCGCCTTGTTTATGGGTATGTCTGTGTATGGTGACAAACCCTGCCATCATCCTTCCTCCACCAAACTTGACAGTAGGCAAGAAGGCAGTCCAGAAAGTGGCCTTCTCCTGGCATCCACCAAACCCGGTTTTGTCCACCAGGCAGCCAGAGAGTGCAATGTGCGTCATCACTCGAGACATTGCGTTGACACAGCTCCAGAGTCCAAGGGTGGGCAGCACATTCTTCAACACTTCAGCTGTCGCTTGGCATTGCACGGAGTCATCTCAGGCTTTGCCTCACAAACTCGCTTCGTGAAGCCCCTGATGTGCTGATGAATGCCCAGAGCCAGTCTGGAACTCTGTTGTCGGTGATGCCACCCGCAGAGGACAGGCCTTCATTAGCACTCTGTGGCTGAGCTGCTGTTGCTCCTTGGCACTGCCACTTCACAATAACATAACTTACAGCTGCCCAGAGCAGAGACTTCATGTACAGATTAGGCAAAGGTGGCATCCTAATGACAGTGCCATGATTAAAGTCAACTGAGCTCCTCTTCAGTGTGGCCCACTGTCTCTCAACGGAGACTGATGGCTGCCTGCTTCTGATCTGATGAAACCCCTGAGGTCCACCATCTGGAGGGGAGTCCACATACTGCTGGGCATACTGGGTCATCTTTGAATATGCGTTTCTTTAAGTTGTTACAGATGGCACGTATTGCTCAGATGTGCTCCTTATTGTCTCGTGCCAGTCTTTGCAGGTTCAAAGGTTACTTCATTTTTCTGGAGTTTGTCTGAAAGCTTCTGTTTTGAATTTTTATTGCATCCTTTAGTTCAGAATGACAAAGCTGCCAGAAAAGTGAAGTAGCAGATCAACGAGGCACATTACTCATTGACAAGACGCTCGGACTTTGGACGTCAAGTGAAAGGACGAGCAAAACTTCAGCGCTGCAGACCTTTGCTTTTAACGTTACTCATTTCGATTTGTCTTTACTTCTACAGAATAAAGGTGATCTCTTTATTACTGTAGTCCTCCATGACAGGAGTGTGTTGGGATGGCTCGGGGTAGAAAGGCCAAAGCTTCGAGCTCAGGTGCCTCCAGACACTGAGGGATGGCATTGGAGTGTGACAACGTGTTACATGTGGAGCTGCAAGTGCAAGGAGAAAACGTCACTGGGCTTGGACAACGGGCACCTCAGGACCAGCCTTCTGTGCTATAGTGCCTTTCACATCTATCTATCTATCTATCTACTAGATAGATAGACCGACCGACCTGAAAGGCACTATCTATCTACTATGTAAGGCACATCTACTATATATTGCCTTTCAGGTCTATCTATCTACTATATAGTGCCTTTCAGGTCTATCTATATATTGCCTATCTATATAGTGCCTTTCAGGTCTGTCTATCTATCTACTATATAGTGCCTTTCAGGTTTATCTATCTACTATATAGTGCCTTTCAGGTTGGTCGGTCTATCTATCTACTATATAGTGCCTTTCAGGTCTATCTATATATTGCCTATCTATATAGTGCCTTTCAGGTCTGTCTATCTATCTACTATATAGTGCCTTTCAGGTTTATCTATCTACTATATAGTGCCTTTCAGGTTGGTCGGTCTATCTATCTACTATATAGTGCCTTTCAGGTCTATCTATATATTGCCTTTCAGGTCTATCTATATAGTGCCTTTCAGGTCTATCTATCTATCTATCTATCTATCTATCTACTATATAGTGCCTTTCAGGTTTATCTATGTCTTTTATAGCACCTTCCTTCTGTATAGGCTGAGCCAACATGAAGTACCCCATTTCTGAAGGTCATTGCGGATGGTTGAGGCAGCCGAGTGGGTTGGGGGTCCTTTGATAGGCGATCCCTTGTTGTTTTCAGTCGGCCACATGCCTTGGTCCGGTGCACACTGTTGCTTTCACTGTCGTTCTTCAAAAACCACAAATCCATCATTACTACGCAACACGCCTTCCAAACGCACTTCAGCATTCCTCCTAACGGTGACGTCCCAAATCGGAAAACAATTCTTCAGTGGGTGGCTAAATTCAGACAGACAGGTACAACATTGAAAAGAAAATCTCCATGTCGTCCTCGGACTGTACAAACACCTGAAAACATCCAAGCTGTAAGGGCATCCATTTAGCAATCTGCTAGACGTTCAGCGCGCGTCTGCCTCAGGCATTTTTAAACACGTCTTTGATTTTGCACGAGGACCTTCATTTCCATCCATACAAAATGATGGCAGTGCGGGAACTCACTGGGAGAGCCGTAGAGAGTTGTGTGCAAGCATTCATCAAGATGCCATTGTCATGTGACAACAGTGACGAGGCACGTTTCCATTTCAATGGTTGTGTGAATAAGCAAAACTTTGGTTACTGGGCTGAAACTAACCCTCATGAACTTCATCAGAGACCCCCGCACAGTCAGCGTGTTACAGTTAGGGGCGCCGTTGGGGGATTTGGCATTGCACTTTTTAAGAAGCGGGGGGGGCATCAATGGTCACCGTCACTTCAGAACGTGACATTGAAATGTTAAAGACCTGGAAGAAATGGATGTGGTGGGTGCCTGGAGCGATGGCTCATATGGCCTGCGCGGAGATCCATGCAAGTTTTTCCGGGGACGTTGATTTCCCTGCACTGCGATGTCGGGTGGTCTTCACGTTCGCCTGATCTCGCTCCGTTCAATTTCTTCTACAAACACCGACCTCACAACCTTGAAGCCCCCAAGGATGCCATTCCCCTTGTGATGGCCAAATGAGTCATGTGAGCGTTCAGAAATCGTCTCGCTAATGTCGCCCACCACCTTGAAGGCCCCCTTTTTAAAACACTGCAGAATAAATCAATTTTGTATCCCCTTTCTTGGGTCATATTTCGTCTTGTAGTGTTTTTGTAGAGTAAACGTTTGAAATGTGGTGGCACTTTGTTTTGGCTCACCCTGTATCTCTCATTATAATGATGGCACCAGACGTTGGTGACGTGTCACATGTCAAATGGCACATGAAGTAAACTCATCACTGGACTCTGTACACAGAACCTTACGGATCCCATGAGCCTCACCACCATTTTCCTCGCCGTATTTATTTGCTGATTTGATGGCAAGGCAGTGGTGCAGTTGGCACTCGCGCCAGCGTGGTCCTCTTATAAAGCTACAAGCCCCCCGGTTGTCCATCTCTCATTTAGTCTTTCCTTATGGTCCGATGTGGTCAGCGCTCTAATGAATAAGTAATATGAGGTGACGCTCGTCCTGCCCCCTAAATGGACACGTTTATGGCTCCTTCATTTTTGGACACACACACTTCCCTAATTAAGAGGTTCTCTTCTGGGCCTTAGGGGTCTCGTGCCCCCTGTTTTCTTGTGGACTCGCCCCATCCCAGTTGGCACATTTTGCATTGCGGTTTTATTTTTGCCTTATTCCATTAATCTCGTGTGCCCCCTGCTGGCCAACCCCTCCTGTTCTCGCCCCGTCCTTCTCTTCCATTAGTTTCCTTGGGACGCACGTTAAACTTACTGGCCTGGCGTCGCTCAGATCTGCCCGCTCGCCCCTTTTTTTGTATTACGGGATGATATTTGCAGAGGACTGTCATTTTGCTTTGGATTTTTAAAATGTTAATCGCCACCGCCGTCTTACTTCATCGATGAATTCGTGGATGGATATCGTTGGCTCCCGTTTGTGTTTAATCCACGTCTGCCCCTTTCTCCGTGTGTTTTAACGCCTCTGCATTTACATGGGTGCCACCCGTTTTGTAGTTTGTAATTAATATGTGATAGACGGGCGGGATGCCCACAGAGTTGGAAGGATGGGGGATGGCAACCCCTGTGGGGCACTACTTGACCCCCAAAACATTAGATGGCAGCTTCCCTGCAGTGTAGCGGTGCCCCAGATTCCCACAGGGCACTAATGGGCAGTGCCACCAAAAGAAAATCCGGGCCCCGGTGCATAAAATGTGTGTCTCAGAACGCGGCGACTACGTGACGTACTTGTTTGCCGGGTGATGACTTGCCCCCTCCTCTTCGTCACTTCCCACCGAGCAGGGGATACCCTTGTAGACCACATGACTTCTCCCCCAGGGCGGCCTTCATGAATGTCTCTTACGTCGTAAACTGTTGACCGCTGCCAAGTACCCTGTGACCCACGTGCCTTTTAAATTTTGAAACTAAACAGACTTAAATTTTAATTAAATGAATTAAATAAATCTGCGGAGGGCTGGCGCCCTGCCCGGGGTTTGTTTCCTGCCTTGTGCCCTGTGCTGGCTGGGATTGGCTCCGGCAGACCCTCGTGACCCTGTAGTTTGGATATAGTGGGTTGGATAATAGATAGACATCCATTTTCAAACCCTCTGAATCCGAACACAGGGTCACGGGGGTCTCCTGGAGCCAATCCCAGCCAACACAGGCCACAAGGCAGAAACCAATCCCGGGCAGGGTGCCAACCCACCGCAGGACACACACAAACACACCAAGCACACACACTAGGGCCAATGTAGAATCACCAATCCACCTAACCTGTATGTCTTTGGACTGTGGGAGGAAACCCACGCAGACACGGGGAGAACCCGGTAAGCGAACCCAGGTCCTCAGGTCTCCCAACTGCAAGGCAGCAGCGCTACCCACTGCACCACCGTGCCGCCCCTAAATAAATAAATGTTCAAATTATAATAAAAATTATGGGACACGTAGGGCTTCATAGGCCCCGGAGTGATGTACCGGCTGCACCCCCTGTCTCCTCGGCCCTACTAATGGGACATGGAGTTTAATACCACAGCCCTGCTGGGTAACGTGGGTACCACCAGGGGACGCTGCATAGCCCAGAAGTACTCCCAAGTCATGAGGATGGGAGCCCCAAAGTACTTCTGGGCTGAAGAAAATTCAAGTTCAAGACCCGGGAAGTGGTGACAAGTCACACGGACAGAAGGACAGAAGCACTTCCGGGTCGAGGACCACATTAAGGACTGATGGGAACCCAGGAAGGGAGCCGGGAGGTATGGTGGAGATGAAGAGAGGACTTATTATTATTGTACTTGGCATTTCTCGTGGCTGTGGTGCTTGTGGGCACCTCATGGAAGGAAAAGAAGAAATGAAACTACTTGTTCGTGTTCTGAACCCAGGGGTCAAAGGGGCAACAGCGACCCCTAGCGTCCACACATTTACAGATATCATCCAGAGTTGTATTTGATCTGAGAATTGTTCACAGCGCAAAAGGAGGCAACCCGGAGGGAGGGGGATTTGAAGTTCTGAATGAATCCTTCAGTCATCGTCCCACCCGCTAGATCCTAACTACAGGGTCACGGGGGTCTGCTGGAGCCAATCCCAGCCAGCACAGGACGCAAGGCAGGAACAAACCCCGGGCAGGGTGCCAGCCCACCGCAGGGCACACACCCACACCAAGCACACACTAGGGACAAGTTAGGATCGCCAATGACCCTAACCTGCATGTCTTTGGACTGTGGGAGGAAACCCATGGAGACACGGGGAGAACATGCAAACTCCACACAGGGAATAATAATTCTTTACATTTATATAGCGCCTTTCTCACTACTCAAAGCGCTCTCCATACAGGGAGGACCCGGGAAGTGAACCCACAATCTCCTTACTGTGAGGCAGCAGCGCTACCCACTGCGCCACCTGTGAGGAAGTGAACCCGGGTCTCCTTACTGTGAGGCAGCAGCGCTACCCACTGCGCCACCTGTGAGGAAGCGAACCCGGGTCTCCTTACTGTGAGGCAGCAGCGCTACCCACTGTGCCACCTGTGAGGAAGCGAACCCGGGTCTCCTTACTGTGAGGCAGCAGCGCTACCCACTGTGCCACCTGTGAGGAAGCGAACCCGGGTCTCCTTACTGTGAGGCAGCAGCGCTACCCACTGTGCCACCTGTGAGGAAGCGAACCCGGGTCTCCTTACTGTGAGGCAGCAGCGCTACCCACTGTGCCACCTGTGAGGAAGCGAACCCGGGTCTCCTTACTGTGAGGCAGCAGCGCTACCCACTGTGCCACCTGTGAGGAAGTGAACCCGGGTCTCCTTACTGTGAGGCAGCAGCACTACCCACTGTGCCACCTGTGAGGAAGCGAACCCGGGTCTCCTTACTGTGAGGCAGCAGCGCTACCCACTGTGCCACCTGTGAGGAAGCGAACCCGGGTCTCCTTACTGTGAGGCAGCAGCGCTACCCACTGCGCCACCATGCCACCCATTTCTGAATGAGTCCGTAATGAAATTCTTCATCAAGAACACGAGCCACGGGTTGAAATTTAACGACTGGCTGGCCACACGTGTTGGAAGAGAACCACAGATGCGTGGGAATGAGAGCGGGACTTGGTGGACCTCCACGTCTTGACTTTATGTTACTTTGGACCTGTTGGGCTCAATGGCCTGCCCTCACATTCAGGGGGGGCCACAGCAGGTCACCATCTCCACCTTCATTTCTCCATCTGTCACCGCTGCCCGCCTCGCGCCTAATGCCAAAGGGTAGAAGATGCGGCCCACCACCACCCTGAAAAATCAGACTCCACGAAAATGGCCAGGCGGGTAATGTGAGGATTTTGCAACCCCTGTAACCGAGTTTATTGCTTTTAGTGCCATAGATAACGCAGTTCTACTGTGTCATTTAGGTGTGTGGCGAGCCCTGATGTTGTCCAATGTTTAACCCGCGAATCTTCTTTTTATGAGGTCCAGTAAAGCCGCAGTAATAAACGGGCCCTCGACGCTTTATTAAGATTCCCTGTCAGACAGCAGAGTCAGACCGCCGAGGGACAGGAGACGGTGTAACTTGCAGTGGTCCCATCCAAGTCTGCTTTACTATGAAATCAGAACTGAAATAACTGAGGCGGCGGTGATCACGATGACTGAGTGCCCAGCGATGGCGCAGCGACTTCTCCTCATTTCTTGTGTTCTGCTCCTTTCACAGCGCGGGACATATGGCCAAGGTAAGGCGAATGGTGGGCTCGGGTGTAGGGGCATGAAGAAGACAAACACCATCATTTGTGTCACGGTTTGTTCGTCCCTTGTCCTTCATGTCACTGAGTTTTTACTGTTGACATCCCGGGGGGGTATGTCTGCCATCTTCAGGGTTCCCCGATTTTTTTTTTTTGATTCAGCTCCTCTCTGACCTTATTTGCACTTTGCACCTTCTTTGTCTTTTCTTTTGGTCCGCTGATTATTCCTCCTGTTTGTACGCTGGGACTCTAAACTGGCCATTATGAGAGGTGGGCACACCCTTCATTAAGGGCTCCAGTTCTGCTGCTGACCCTTTGATGCCAAGATAGGCTTTGGTGAGCTGGCACTCGGTGTTTGAATCCAGCAGATTGAGGACAAGGTAGGGTGGGTGGGCATCGACATCCAGAGAGTGTGTGGCTGATAATGGAGAGCACAGCTCCAGGGGGGCTGCCATTGTGTATGTGGGGTCTGCACGCATCCTAATGCATCGCTGATCTCAAATGTGCCAGTTGGGAGACTGGCAAACCCTGAAAAGACCGTCTGGTATGATGATGGTGTGGAGTTCACCTGAAAGGGGGCCTAAACTTTTGCAAATGCCACATTAACTCTTTCATTTTCTTTACTTTTTACAGTTCATCAAATAAATTGTAACTGGGTGCCAACATTTTCATGAAAAAATCGGTTAGTTTGCTGTCAGTGTTGGATCCATCCATCCATCCATTTTCCAACCCGCTGAATCCGAACACAGGGTCACGGGGGTCTGCTGGAGCCAATCCCAGCCAACACAGGGCACAAGGCAGGAACCAATCCCGGGCAGGGTGCCAACCCACCGCAGTATTATATTATATTATATTATATTATATTATATTATATTATCCATCCATCCATCCATTTTCCAACCCGCTGAATCCGAACACAGGGTCACGGGGGTCTGCTGGAGCCAATCCCAGCCAACACAGGGCACAAGGCAGGAACCAATCCCGGGCAGGGTGCCAACCCACCGCAGTATTATATTATATTATATTATATTATATTATATTATATTATATTATATTATCCATCCATCCATTTTCCAACCCGCTGAATCCGAACACAGGGTCACGGGGGTCTGCTGGAGCCAATCCCAGCCGGTTCTATTCAATAAGGGCGCGCACAAAACGGCGAGCTTCAAAAGGGCGACCTCAATTGAGCGCCGAATAAAGGCGCGCGTAAATAAAGGCGAGCTTCAAAAGGATGACCTTCGGAGCGAATTAAATTAATTGTCCTTGATTATGCTAACAGACCGCATCTCGAATATCTACGTGGCATTGCACATAATCTACAGCTTCAAGTGTAACTTGCTTTCGCCTTTTTATACATTCAGTCATTGCCTTAATTGAATTTTCTGTAATTTTGAAAACAACGAAATATAGAGAGCTTTAGAAGTAGTTCGTTAGAAGTTCATGCATTGATTAATTGGATGTTTTAATATTCTTGCTTTCACCTTTTTATACGTTCAATCATTGCCTTTATCTAATAAATTTTCTGTCATTTTGTTGCGTTTGCCTTTATTCCCTGCGCCCAATTGACGTCATCCTTTTGAAGCGCTCCTTTATTTGCGCGCGCCTTTATTCGGCGCTCAATTGACGTCATCCTTTTGAAGGTCGCCTTTATGTGCGCGCCCTTATTGACGGATACCCTTTTGATTGGTTACTGGGTCTGCCAAAAAAAAAAAGAGAAAGATAAATGACATTTTACATCGAAATACACAGCAAAATAAACGTGTTAAATGTGCATCACTGCCCCCCTAATGCGATTCAACCACAAAATGGCAAATCCGGCTGACCAGGTTGTATTTTTTTTTTAACTATACCATCGACTAAAGTGAAAGGTCAGCGTTGTCTCACCACTCGGACCGTTCGCGTAACTTTGTGCCCTCCGCATTGTCTCCGAGTTTGTTGGGCGTTCACATGGGATTTCCAATTCGGATTTCTCAAATGTCCGAGAGACGTCCGCCACCTGAGCGCCGTTCACAATGCAGCAACCGGACGTGAAGTGCAAATATGGGCGTCACACAAGGGGCGCGTCGATCGTACGAATCCTGGCACTGACGATCTGTGCGAGCAACAGAAGAAATAGAAGGAAAGCGCGTAAAGAAACAGGCGGCTGCCGTCCAGATGGCAGCGTCGCAGTGTGTGATGGTGACGTGTGCTAAATCTGCAGGAGTGGACACTCGACTGACCCGACACAGCGGTGGGCACTCGAGCGACGGCGGCTACTCGATTTCTGATGTTTTGGTGTTTGCGGGTTTCTGTTGCACAGAATAACATTTTGTATGGGGGGGACAAAAGACCCCATTCACCAGTAAAACTGTTTGCCGACTCGGTGTGGGTGCATTTCTGAGTATTTGCCACCTGCAGGAGGCGCTATTGAGCGACTTTTAACCCAGCGTGACCCCCAGACTCACCAAAGTTCAACCCAAATAGCAGTTGATACACTGAAGTTGGAGGACACAATGAATTGAAAATGCAAACAGTAAATTCATTTAATCAGAAATCGCTAAACTGTGCCCCCGTTTGGACCCAACTGACCCCAACATCACCTTCCTACCTCGTCACCCCACACCAGACCTCCAGTCAGTCCTTCATCCTGCTATAGCCAGGTGAGCCAATTGTCGTCTGCTCTCCTCTCACAACGCCAAGCCCATCAGGCTGAAGAATTGGAGCTCCTTTTATAAGAGGGGTCCAGGAAGACTTCTGGGGGGCACTGGCCAGCCCCCCCACAGCTGCAGCTGTGTCCCCATAAAAGGTCATAACTGTTGCCAGGTTACAATGGTGGCCTCCCGCTGCTTCTGACAGACCCACAGGGCAGGACCCCAGAATTCATCACAGAGAAAAACCCATCGGCAAAAGTGTCAAGAAAAACGTTAAGAAAAGAGACGAGTAAGACGAGGAGAAGAAGAAGAAACTCGAGGTGACTTGACTTGAGTAACCAAAGGAAGGGAGAACTCGTGGAGCGGAGCGGAGTGGAGACTCGGGGTCTCTACTGGATGGATGGAAGTCAGTGGCAATGGCGTCCCTCAGTCCCTGCCTCTGGTGCTCAAAACGACCCGCTAACCTCGAAAGCTCCCGCCGCGTAATGAACTGCCTGGCAGTGGCTGGATGCGCCTGATAAAGCCGGAGATAACGGAAATGGAGTGGACTTAGCAAATTGGACGTTTATCTAAATGGCCTAATCTCTCAGAGTTAACTGTCTGTGATAAGACAGCCACCCAAGTGCGGCTTCTAGTGACAAGAGTGACAAGTGGCTCTGCAGGGCACGTTCTTAACGAGGCATCCATTTGAGGTCCAATGTGGAGTCAACAGAAGGGGCCACCTTCACCAAGACCTCGCCATACTGGGCAGAATCTGCCAGTGCAGAGCTTGACGAGTACTGAGGTGGCATAAGAGATAAGAGGGGACAATTGTGGGGTTGTGTGCTCAGAGTGCCCACAAGGGGGGGAGCTACCAATGTTTGAGGACAGCTGGCACCCACTTCCCCACTCTTGAATAATGTATACTGGTAGTTAGTGTATTCATACCAGGGTGTACCCACACTGCGGGCCACTTTACCAACCTGGATTCAGAAAGACAATCTTTCTATTCACTGGGCTTTCACACATCAAAAGGGGGGACACTTACAAGGGGGGCACTTCCAGGGGAGGGCACATCCAAAGGGTGGGACACTTTCAAAGGGGGGGCACTTACAAGGGGGGGACATTTACAAGGGTGGGACACAAAGGGGGGCACTTCCAAGGGAGGACACTTCCAATGGGGGGGGGGCATTTACAAGGGGGGGGCACATCCAAAGGGGGATACATCAAGAGGGGGAACACAAAGGGAGGGCACTTCCAAAGGAGGGTCCCACGACCCCCCCATCATTTCTTTAGTGTACCCCCCCTCCCATTCTGTCTTCAGTGTAGTCTGTTTATATCAGGCCACTTTCAGACTAGCAGAGGGGGACCCCCCCTCTCCCATCAAACCCCCCTCCCCAACGCTTCACTGCACAACTAGGGGGGTACCACCTGTGGAAGATAATTATGAATACAGACCCCCCCCCCCCCCCCATCCCCATCCTGATTTAAGCAGTAAACACAGGCAGGAGGAGGCGCCAATCGTTATTCTTTATCTAAATCTCCACAGAGGTGACAAGTGCATTACATGTGAGCCACAAGACACAAAGAGCTGAGTGTCCTCTGCGCTTTATTTCTACAATCCACTGATGAGGTCACAACTCAAAAAAGGAATTTATTACATAATCAGAAAACTTTTAACATGACTGGGTACACCCTGCTGGTAGCGGGACAGGGCAGATGTTAATACCTTAAATCAAGGGGCGCCAACTCCAGTCCTGGAGGACCACCGTGGCTGCAGGTTTTCATTCTAACCCTTTCCTGAATGAGTGACCAGTTTCTGTTGTTAACGTCTTTTGAACTCATTTTAATTGACTCGCTCTTGAAGACTCGGACCCCTTAATTGCTTTTTTCTTTAATTAGCAGCCAAACAAAAACGAGATACAAAATTTGCCAAAACAACTGGTGTCCATCATACAATATCTGAAAATAAAGAAAGGTGAAGGTCTCAGAATGTTGATCTGCTCAGGTCCCCAGTGCTCTTAGCAAACAGAAAATCCACAATGTCGGACGTGTCTGCTGTTACACAAGGAGAGCGGCGACAAGC
The DNA here is from genome assembly GCF_900747795.2 of Erpetoichthys calabaricus. NCBI lineage: Eukaryota > Metazoa > Chordata > Cladistia > Polypteriformes > Polypteridae > Erpetoichthys > Erpetoichthys calabaricus. The sequence continues at coordinate 109,252,810 of NC_041407.2, forward strand.
CAAGGATTAAAGAGCGAGTTTAATTAACGACAAGACACGGGGGGCTGATTGAGCAGCTGGTTGGAGTGAAACAGGTTGGAGTTTGAGGCCCTAACTTAGGTGGTCTTCTCTCAGCTCCCTCACTTCACATTTCATTTTTGTTTGGGTGCCACTTAAGGAAAGAAATGAAGCAACTCAGAGAAACGAGGAAGACATTCAGGGGAACAAATCTTAAAAAAGCAAATCAATTAAAATGAATTCACAAGAAGTTAATTAGCAGCAAAAACAAGTCACTCATTAAGAAAAGGGTTAGAATGAAAAGCTGCAGCCACGGTGGTCCTCCTTTAGGTTTAAAGTGGGGGCCCCCCGGTCGTGCGGTTCCTGGACGCTGCGTGAGGCGGGTGTTTCCTCGCTGAAGTGCCCAGGTGAGGAATCGTCCGCATCCGTAATAAATAGGCGGAAGGGGAGAGCAGCATTGGGGAAGAGAGCGGACGAGGGGTCAGCGTGGTCAGGGGTCCCAGATGGAGCGAGTGATCGGCACTCATGGGACAGGAGGCTTGTGATTTGGAAAAGTCCGTCCTAGGGATCTGACTTGGAGTGCGAGAAGGAAGACGGGAGGACAACCGACCCAGGCAGCCATGACGGGGGGTCTGTCCTGCTGAATACCCCTTGGGTGAACTGGAGAGACTGGGAAGGAGCAGAGCTTGGCTGGTGTGATCTCGTTTTTAAACATCTAGGATTTTTCACCTTTCTAATTTATTATTTATTTATTCCATAACGTTTGAAGCGCTGCACTCTTTGTTTGAACACTTTGAAATCAAAGCACTCTTGCCCTTTTTTTTTTTTTTTTTGCACCATCCAGTTGCTTCATGGTTGATGTCTTCACTGATCAGCTCGTCCGGTGACATTACCAATGGTGTCGGGTTCGAGAGCTCCCCAGAAGCCAGATGGGAGCCTGGAGCAGAACCCACAGTGTCACAGATCCAAATAAAGAGCTTTGTGCGCCCCTTTCTTCTCGTGGCCGATGACCTTCAGTTCCGTGGGCCGTCCCCTTTGGTGTCCTTGTGGCTGTCACTGCGGTCCTGACTTTCCGCTTTGATTCGTCTCCTGCAGGCTGATTGTATCTGGGCAGCCACTGGACTAGCAGCACAGGGAGGGGGATGCAGGGACCCCTGATGTTTCCATCCAAACTGCTAATCTGGTCTTTTTGTTGAATTGGTCTTATTGGTGTATCCAGTGAGCCCACCCGTCCTCCTCAATCTGCTATACATGTTGTGAAATAAATGGCTGGACACACGACGAAGCTCTGGGGCAGCCACCCGTGTCGTTTCTCGGGCTGCAAAAGGCTTTGAGTCGAGTACCAGGTGTACAGGTGTGAGTCCAAAGTGGAACTGGTTAGACAGGAAGGATGAGGGGTTTATATAGTCTGTTCTCAGGAAGTGATGTCATCGGGCCCGGGACAGGAAGTGACGTTATTGGGCGGAGACAGAAAGTGACGTCATCGGGGCCGAGACAGGAAGTGACGTCATCGGGGCCAGGACAGGAAGTGACATCCTCGGGGCCAGGACAGGAAGTAATGTCATCAGGCTGAGACAGAAAGTGACGTCATCGGGGCCAGGACAGGAAGTGACATCCTCAGGGCCGGGACAGGAGGTGATGTCATCAGGCTGAGACAGAAAGTGACGTCATCAGGCTGAGACAGAAAGTGACGTCATCAGGCTGAGACAGAAAGTGACGTCATCGGGGCCAGGACAGGAAGTGATGTCATCGGGATGAGACAGAAAGTGACGTCATCGGGGCCAGGACAGGAAGTGACGTCATCAGGCTGAGACAGAAAGTGACGTCATCGGGCCCGGGACAGGAAGTGACGTCATTGGGCTGAGACAGAAAGTGATGTCATCGGGGCCAGGACAGGAAGTGACATCCTTGGGGCCGGGACAGGAAGTGACATCATCAGGGCCAGGACATATTTGGTCTGCTGAGAGAGGTTTAGCACAAGCCGCTGCCCCCAGGCCTGGCGTGGGGTATCCGTTTTCTGGTCCCTTCGGTTGACTCCCAGCATGTTAAAGGGAGCTCGACGCCCCAAGCAGGACTGTGTGATGTTATATTTGTGCATCAACAGGTTCAAAACCCAACAAGGACTTTAATCATCAAATCAAAGGAAATGAACATCCAGGTACTGGACCCAAGGGAGGTGTGTGACACCAACCTTCATACCATTGTGACGGTGACACCACACGGTTGGATGCCTCTGATCGTCACAGTGTGGCAACCGTCCACAAAATGGCTGGCCCATAAACGGCACGGCGGAAAAGCAAAACTAACAAATGAAGAATGAGATCGGATGCCTGAAAACAAATGTGAAACTGAAAATAAAATCTAGAATAAGAATCTCCGTAGTTCAGAAATCCACGGTGTACGTAAGCAGAAGAAAACAGACAAGAAGTTACGTGAAGTCCTAAGTCGAGCAGAACTGAGACTCCTCGGCAGGGCGTGGGCAGCGCGGGTATCACAGGGGCTTCGTCAAATCTGGGTGCGGCACGTGCTCGAGACTTTAACGGAGAGGCTCACTTCAATTTTCTTTTCTTCCACAGATGGTCAGACGTGTGCCAGCAACCAGTTCACCTGCAGGGAGGGTCAGTGCATCCCAGCGCCGTACCAGTGTGACCGCATCCAGGACTGCAAGGACGGCTCCGACGAGACGGGGTGCAGTGAGTGTCCGCCTTCCCGGGGTCGTGGGATCTGTTTAGTTGGCATCGTGCCCACTCAACATTCAGGCCGAGCCGTCTGCCCACAACTCATTCAGTGCTTGAAGTGGGCACAGGAAGCAGAGGGGGTGATGGTGCAAAGAACTTGGTCAGAATCGGGTGATGTTAAGAGTGGTGTCCAGAGTTGGGGCAGCTGCTGTCTTTGATACATTGAAATGATTTGGATAGGAATTGAAGTAACAAGCTGGTGTGGAATCCGAGGGCACTGCAGCTGCCCCAATGCCGACACGACGGGCACCGACCGAAGTGCAGCCCGACACGAGGCTTTATTATTTCAGTGGCAAATGCTTCTCAATCGTTTCCCACCTGCAGTGCGCAGTACACAGCCCAGTAAGACACAGTCCCCAGCACACACAGTACTTGGTCTTCCTTCTCTCTCTCTGTCTCCTTCCACCTTCACTCCTCCTGGCAAGCTTCCTCCCGACTCTGCCTCCCAGCTGGCTCCTTTTAATCCACACTCGGGAGAACTCCAGGTGGCTCATTAAGGAGGTCTGGAATTACTCCCAGATGTGGCAGAAACCCAAATACCAACCAATACCAAGTCTCACATAGTCCTGTGGGACTCCGAGGGGCCGTTACACCCCAGAGGGGCTGCCACATAGCAGTTCGGGGGAGATAGTGCCCATCATAAGTCATCTCCCCCTGTTCTTCCATTACAGTGGCATCCCGGTCAGGTAAAGGCGCCAGCCACCGTCCATCATGTTGGTTAAGTTGGCAGATCATTTCACATCTGTTGAATCATCACAGAGTGTGGTCTGCAAAGTATGATAAATGTTGGGGAAACAATCAGGTCACCCCGTTTTAAATAAGAAAAAAAGCTTTTAACGAAAACAGAGTCAAATAAGGGGCCACTGCCACCATCTTATAGTCTTTCATGTCTGGTTTGGATCTCCGTTTCTGTCGAGTGTCAGTCTGGAATGGGATTCCACCTTCTGTGAGTGCCTTGATGATAGTCCTTGGATTGGAAGGTGGCGGAGTCAAAGGCCCTCACTAGGGTGTCCCCTTTGTACTGTGGGATCAGTAAGAGACAATAACATTAGCCACAGCGCCCCCTCTTGTCCCGGGGTGGAACTGCTTACCAAGGAGGAAGATCTACAGACATGCATTTGTGTGACAAGAGGAACTTGGACATCAGACAGGCTTGGGCAGATTACATTTAATATCAGTAAATGTAAATGTGAGGTTTGAATACACAATGGGGGGGGGGGGGGTCCTAAAAATTGACAGTCCACCTTATAAGAAGTAATTAGGAGTCATAGTGAACTCGACTTCCTGATAGAAGCCATTAAGAAGGCTAACAGACTGTCAGGTAATATAGCGCCTTGACGTGTGGAGTACAAGTACCAGGAGGTTCTGGTCAAGCTTTATAACACACTGGTGAGGTCTCATCTGGAGTCCTGGGTGCAGTTTGGGTGTCCAGGCTACAAAATGGACATAGTAGCACAAGAGAAGGTCCAGAGAAGAGCGAAGAGGCTGAGTCCAGGGCTACAGGGGATGAGTTATGAGGAAAGATTAAAAGAGCTGAGCCTAATGTTTGTATTAAGTTGAGGTCTGAAAATCAAAAATACACCTTATGAGAAGGACTTAGGAGTTGTAGTGGACTCTAAGCTATCAGCTGTCAGACAAGCCATTAAGAAGGCTAACAGAATGTCAGGTTATATAGTGCCTTGATATGTGGAGTACAAGTCACAGGAGGTTCTGCTGAAGCTTTATAACACACTGGTGAAGCCTCATCTGGAGTCCTGGGTGCAGTTTTGGTCTCCAGGGCACAAAAATAATAATAATAATTATAGTTCTTTACATTCATATAGCGCTTCTCTCACTACTCACTATTTATGAATTTCCCCTTGGGATTAATAAAGTAGGGTGGCACGGTAGCGCAGTGGTAGCACTGCTGCCTCGCAGCTAGGAGACCCGGGTTCGCTTCCTGGGTCCTCCCTGCGTGGAGTTTGCATGTTCTCCCCGTGTCTGCGTGGGTTTCCTCCCACAGTCCAAAGACATGCAGGTTAAGTGGATTGGTGATTCTAAATTGGCCCTAGTGTGTGGGTGTGTGTGTGTGTGTCCTGTGGTGGGTTGGCACCCTGCCCGGGATTGGTTCCTGCCTTGTGCCCTGTGTTGGCTAGGATTGGCTCCAGCAGACCCCCGTGACCCTGTGTTTGGATTCAGCGGGTTGGAAAAATGGATGGATTAATAAAGTATATCTATCTATCTATCTATCTATCTATCTATCTATCTATCTATCTATCTATCTATCTATCTATCTATCTATCTATCTATCTATCTATCTATCTATTATATAGTGCCTTTCACATCTATCTATCTATCAAAGTGCTTCAGTGAGTGGGGAGCCATTTCAACCCCCACTAATGCATAGCACCCACCAGGCAGCCATTGTGCTGAGAGAGATATCCAATTAGAGTCAGGGTACGATTAGGGGGCCATAGTGACAATTAAGCTTGGACATTGGGATACCCCCTACTCTTTAGGAAGGAAGCCCAGGGATCTTTCATGACCACAGAGTCAGGACCTTGGTTTTATGTGTCATCTGAAGGATGATGCCATTTTTACAGCCCAGTGTCCCCATTACTGCACATTTAGGGGCATTGGGATTCACACTCAGACCACAGGGTAAGCGCCCCCTACTGGCCTCACCAACACCCTCTTCCAGCAGCAACCTGAGCTTTTTTCTAGATGGCCTCCCATCCAAGTAGTGGCTGGGCCTGGACTTGCTTAACTTCAGGTAGATGAGCTCCTCTGAAGGGCAGAGGAACAGACTGTCAGGTTATATAGCACCTTGATGTGTGGAGTACAAGTCACAAGTCTGCTCAAGCTTTATAACACACTGGTGAGGCCTCATCTGGAGTCCTGTGTGCAGTTGTGGTCTTCATAAAGACATAGCAGCACTAGAGGAGGTCCAGAGAAAAGCGACGAGGCTGATTCAGGGCTACAGGAGATGAGTTATGAGGGAAGATTAAAAAAGCTGAGCCTTTACAAGAGATGAAGAGCAGACCTGACTGAAGTGTTTAACATGATGAAGAGGAATTAGTCCAGTGGATTGAGACGGTGACTTTAAAATGAGGTCATCAAGAACATGGGGACACAGCTGGAAACTCGTTAAGGTGAAATTTCACACAAACATTAGGAAATTTATGTTCACACACACAGACACTTGGAGTAAGTGACCAAGTAGTGAGGTGGACAGTAGGACTCCAGGGACCTTCAAAACTCAACCTGATGTTGTTTTGGAGGAAATGAGTGGACAGGACCGACGAGCTTTACTGGCCTGAATTGCCGTCCTCATCTGAATCTTTCTAACGTTCTAAAGGTCTCAGGTGCTCATCAGTTCCCTGTCCCGATGTGTGTGTGTGTGTGTTCTGGCACTGAACCCCAAGGCTTTGTGAAATAATTTACATCTATCGGGGTGCTTTTGGACCTCCATTTTCTGAAATCTGAGTACCCGCAGTTCTTTTATTCCACTTCATCCACTGGCTGTAACAGCAGGCATTAGTGTCTTCTCCATATCGACTGGCCTGTCATTTAGCACAGTCGTGACAAACCCTTTCACACAACAGAAGTGTCGTTTGACGCAGCACCAGCGACGTTTGCTTTGGAGAAGGAGCAGCATGAAGCTCGTCCAACTTCTGGATCACAGCTGAGCAATTGATAAAGCTTACTGGTAAAATGCTGCGAGTCTGCAAACTGCTGAACAATTAAACCTGCTGATGGCCTTTTAGTTTATTCGTATTTACACTTTGCATTTTTATTGTCATGTTTCTTTCTTAGTTTTATTGGTGTGACTTATAATGTTTTGTGAGAATAGGATTCTGAAATATTTTTCACTGTTTTCCCTGGCGCTCTCCTTCTCTCTCTCTCTCAGTCTCATTCTGCCTGGGCCGGCTGTCTCTGCTGAGGGATCTCTCGCTGTTCCTGTGTTGTTGTGCTCTGATGGCTCTCAAGTCTCGTCTTCAGCTGTGACATTGCATGAGGGTGGCAGGGTATGCTAGGACTGGACATGCGCTCAAAAGGGTATCGGCATTTCGGGAGTTTTGGTAAACGTTGGCTTTCTTCTCAAACTTCCCTTGTAACTCGCCGTTGGAGATGTTGTCACAAATCCATTTTGTAGGCTTGACGAAATGAAACCACTTACTACCATGTGATCACTGGAGGGTCCGGACCCCCCCCAACCCACATCCCGATTGGGATGTTCATGGCAGTGTGCAGTGTGGTACGATGGCGCAGCATGCTGGGGAGGCTGGAGTACAAAGGGGATGGCTTCAGTTTGGAGTTATCCGTTCCAACAGTACATTGTATACTCTGTCTGCCTCTTTTTGCCATTAATTGTCTTCAGTGCTGCTTGTGTGTTTTCTGTTTCCCCCTCTGTGCCCATTTGTGTTGCAACTCCATCACCAGACAACACCAAACCAGGTGAGGCCTTCACAAATATCCACCGAAAAAACAGGCCAGAATCCTAACTGGCCTGCCCCAAAATAGGTCTCACTCTTGAGGAGCCTGACTTAGGAAACTGGGAGGCTTTGGCCTACAAGGCCCCAGACAAAGAGGAATTGACAAAAACATTGCAGTATTTCAAAATACATCAAGAATATCCATCCATCCATCCATTATCCAACCCGCTGAATCCGAACACAGGGTCACGGGGGTCTGCCGGAGCCAATCCCAGCCAACACAGGGCACAAGGCAGGAACCAATCCCGGGCAGGGTGCCAACCCACCGCAGATCAAGAATATCATAAAATATCAATAAATAACAAGAGGGAGAGCCTTACAACTCAGCCTGGAAGTCCTACAGGGAATCTTTCTAAATAATAATTTAATGGACAACAAAAAGAATTAGGAAAAGTCTCAAAAAAGAAGGCGAGAGCCCTGATTGGTCTCCAGTTCTCAGGTGTTGGTGGTACATAGGGGGTCCGGCTTCAGAAGGGTTAGTGGGAGAGGTGCAGGAGTCTTCCCTTTTCTTGTTCTACCCGTCTTGTACTTTTGGTCTTTTATATAATCCTCTGGCTGAGCAAATTCTTCATCCCATCATCATCATAGTGGGACCTCCAAGCAGGTCCCAGTCCTTCATGGCGTGGGTTTCACACAGTGGTGGAATTCTGCTCCACGGTGACCTGATGGCGTCTCGCCCTTTCTGCACATCCCAAGGGCATCCAGGTGTGGTGACTGTGAAGGCCACTGATGGACGCTCAAGTCCCTGTCATGCTTTGTGACGTGGTGTATCCTCACTTGAAGATGGGTCAGTTGTCAATGGGAGAGGAGGGTGCCCATTGTTAGGACCGATACTCTGAGAGACCCCATGGCATTTACATGAAGACTGAGTGCCATTAAGGGGCCCAAAGTGTGCCAAGACCCGTTCTGCCACTGCCACCAGTCTGGATGGCTGGTCATGTGAATGGATTCATGTTACTCTGCCTCAGCAGAAATTGAGATCCATCAGACCAGGCCACGTTTCTCCTGTCATTAACTGTCCAGCTTTGGTGGACCTGTGCCCACCATAACCTCAACTTCCTGCTCCTGGCAGGAGTGGAACCCGACGTGCTCTCCTGCTGTTGTCGCCCATCCTTCTCACATTCGACGTGTTGTACATTCGGAGACCTCCCCATTGTGACACAGAGGGGTCATCTAAGTTACCGTAGCCTCTCTGGTCATCTCCTCTGACCTTTCGTCCACAGGACTGCCACTCACTGGGTGTTTTTTGTACCATTCTGAGTGCACTCTGGAGACTGTGGTGTGTGACGCCTCCAGGAGACCAGCAGTTACTGAAACACTCAGACCGTCATTGAGGTCACATTTTGTCTCCATTTTGATGTTTGGTGTGAACAGTAACTGAAGCTCCTGACCCGCGTCTGCATGCCATGTGATTGGCTGATTAGACAACTGCATGGATTAGCAGGTGTACCAGTGTTCCTAATAATTTGGACAGTGTGTGTGTGTGTGTGTGTGTCTTTATATACGGCATTTCTAAGTTACTCATCATGTCAGATCCCATTCCTGGGTTTTTGCTGTTATCCTCCCCCTTCTTTCATTCCCTCGCACTTCTTTCTGTTTTGTGTATTATCTGCGCCCTCCCAGACGACTCCAAAGCTTTGACGTTACCTTCTAGATTCTCTGAGCTTCCCTCGGTGCGCCCAGGTGGGTCCCATCCAAGGGTTCAAGCCCAGCACCCCCCCCCCCACTGCCTACACTTACACTGTATTCACACAGGCCTGTTTTACTGGAGTGCTGATCCCAAAATGCCAAAGTGTTGCAGGCGCGGCGAAGCTCCTCGGAGTGCGGCCAAGCCCATAGTGCTGAGTCGGCTCGTAACTCTTTATGACCGTCGTTACGTTATAAACCGCTAAGTGCCTCCGTTTATGTGGCATCATTAAAAAACGTATAAAAGTTTGAAAGGAATTTGCCCGCGTTCAAGAGAAATGAGCGACCCCAGAACTTTGAATTTATTGGAAGTCTTTAAAATGTCATAACGTAGCTTGATAACCGCGTCCCTTCACGTGCTTTTCTACATTAAAAGATTCACCGAGCGGAAGATGGCAATTAAACTCAACCAAATGATGTGTCATGGATGGCAATAGAGGAGCCAAGTTCAGTGGTGAGGTGCCAGCTGTCCACAACACACACACACACACACCTCAGCCTGGCATCCGGACTTGGAGTCACGTGGGACCCCTGGGGGCTTCCAGCTGATTTCATAACCCTCGGTCACGACGACCCATTTCAATGTCCAACCTCAGAGCTGAGGCGGTGCAGAAGGTGAGGATTTATAGCTCTTTGTGGCACGTCACACAAGTTCTCACACTTTATTCTGATGCGCTCTCTCAAAATGTCCCCCGTGCCGTGTCCCCGTCCTATTAATACACAGACACCCCGTGGACCCTCACTACACAGCTGCGTTCTGTTCACAACAAGCAGGGTGAGTTTTGAAGGTCCCTACAGTCCCTCCTGTCATGGAATAGAAGTCCAAAAAGCTCATACATCTCAAAAAATGTGCACTCTGGAGCAGCAGGGGCTCTTCAAGGACCACTCTGCATCTGGCTGCCATTGCTCCTTCTCTCCATTCTGACCAGTCTTCCCATAACATGATGATGCTGTCCCCACCACGCTGCAATTTACAGATGGCATTAGGAAGGTGAGGAGACGTGTCTGGTTGGAGTTCTTCCCAAAGACTTCCATTTCTGTTTCATCAAACCAGAATCTTTTTAAATGCTGTTTGCCAAACTCCAAGCTGGCTTTCAGTTGCCTTTTACTAAACTAGGGCTTCCATCTCACGGCTCTACCATAGACGGCTGATTGATGGAGTGCTGGTGAGATGGACATCCCACCTCAGCAGACGCCTTCTGGAACTTGGCTCAAGTGCACATTGGATTCACGGCCACCACCTTCACCAAAGCCCTGCTTGAACAGCCAACTCGAAGAAGAGTCCTGGTGGTTCCAAACTGCTATTAGATAGATAGAGTGAAAGGCACTATATAATAGATAGATGGATAGATGTGTAAGGCAGTATATAACAGATAGATAGATAGATAGATAGATAGATAGACAGATAGATAGATAGATAGATAGATAGATAGATAGATAGATAGATAGATAGATAGATAGATAGATAGATAGATAGAGTGTAAGGCACTATATAATAGATAGATAGATAGATAGATAGATGTGTAAGGCACTATATAATAGATAAATAGATAGATAGATAGATAGATAGAGTGAAAGGCACTATATAATAGATAGATAGATAGATAGATAGATAGATAGATAGATAGATAGATAGATAGATAGATAGATGTGTAAGGCACTATATAATAGACAGATAGATAGATGTGTAAGGCAGTATATAACAGATAGATAGATACATAGATAGAGTGAAAGGCACTATATAATAGATAGATAGATAGATAAGTGAAAGGCACTATATAATAGATAGATAGATAGATAGATAGATAGATAGATAGATAGATAGATAGATAGATAGATAGATAGATAGATGAGTGAAAGGCACTATATAATAGATAGATAAATAGAGTGAAAGGCACTATATAATAGATAGATGTGTAAGGCAGTATATAACAGATAGATAGAGTGAAAGGCACTATATAATAGATAGATAGATAGAGTAAAAGGCACTATATAATAGACAGATAGATAAATAAGTGAAAGGCACTATATAATAGATAGATAAATAGAGTGAAAGGCACGATATAATAGATAGATAGATAGATAGATAGATAGATAGATAGATAGATAGAGTGAAAGGCACTATATAATAGATAGATAAATAGAGTGAAAGGCACTATATAATAGATAGATAGATGTGTAATGCACTATATAATAGATAGATAGATAGATAAGTGAAAGGCACTATATAATACATAGATAGATAGATGAGTGAAAGGCACTATATAATAGATAGATAAATAGAGTGAAAGGCACTATATAATCGATAGAGTGAAGGCACTATATGATAGATAGATAGATAGATAGATAGATAGATAGATAGATAGATAGATAGATAGATAGATAGATAGATAGATAGATAGATAGATAGATGTGTAAGGCACTATACAATGATAGATACTTTATTGGTCCCAAGGGAAATTCAATTCAATTGAATTCCAGTTCAGTTCTCGAGGCCACTGGGCTCCTGGAAGCGCCCAAATCTTTCTTGGTGGTCTGATCCCCTTGCGGTGTGCAGTTTGATCCTGCAGAGTTCCTCAGTCTTCATAGCTTGGTGTTTGTCCTGATATGCAGTGTGAATGGTGGGACCCTCTCTATGCAGGTCCACGTGTCCCCTTCTACATAATGTCCAGTCAGTTCACTCGGCCACAGGTGGACTCCAGTCAAGTTCTAGAACGATCTCCAGGAGAGAGTAAGCAGACAGGATGGACCTGAGCACACAGTGAAGGGTCTGAGTACTCCTAGAAATGAACGACTTCAGGTTTTGATTTGTAGCACATTTGCAGACTGCTCTGGACACACATTGTCACTTATGGGTCATTTGGTGTAGAGTGATGGTCCAAAGTGTCAGAGTTATCATTTAAAATGTACAACACAATTCAAGTGTGCAGAAAGTGAGGGGGGTCTCAATACTTCCTCAATCCCCTGTACGTCTGCTCTGGACTACAATTGTGCCCACCCATCCTTAGCTTTGTAATTTAATTTTAAGTTAGGACCCCAGTGTGACATCTGACTTCTCTGTGCCATCTTCTGATTCCATTCTCTCTCCAAACTGCTGTCACTTTGCTCAAATGTTGAGGATGTGATGGAAAACTGGGGAAGCAAACTGCTTAACAAGACCACCCTGAGGGTTGTAGTAATGAGGGATGCTGATGACTGATTGTGCACAATATCTGGTGGTCTAGGACCCCCATCCCAGTCCTTCATACATCAATGCTGCTGTTCCTTCTTGTGCTTTGCACCCCACGCCGCGTTTTCTACGTCACCTCAGTGCTGTGTGGCCAGTGATGGAGGTCCTGGACTTATGAAGTGACAACTTTGGAGATCTTTAAGAAAGCGACCCCTGAGCTGCCAGGCCTTCACAGGGGTCAGCGCGGCTTGCACTAACATCTCCTTCTTTTCTTCAGGCTACCCAAGCTGCCCTGACCAGACCTGTGCCAACGGCGCCTGCTTCAGCCATTCCCAGCGCTGCAATGGCATCCTCGACTGCAGAGACGGCTCGGATGAAGCAAACTGCAGTAAGTCCAACGTGAGCCCCCCTTCTGTGAGGGTCCTGTGCCGGTGGCCTTGGGGTTGGTGGCTCACTGATTCTGTGGCTTCTTTCACCAGCTCTTGGCTGCCTGATGCACCAGTTTGAGTGCCACAATGGCCTCTGCGTTTCAATCTCCTTCGTGTGTGACCATTGGGACGATTGTGGGGACAACAGCGATGAGGAAGGATGTGGTGAGTAATGGGGTGACCAGAGGGCCCCCTGCCGAAGAGAAACGTTTTGACGGAAGATGGAAAAGGGGCTCACAGTTTGGTGGGAGGGGTGAGCATTAAGTGACGCGAGTGACAAGCTTTGAACATCTGATAATCTCCTCTTTGTCACCTAAAGCATACCCCAGTTGCAGTGGAAACCAGTTCACGTGTGCCAGTGGGCGCTGCATCGACCAGAATTGGGTGTGTGACGGATTTAACGACTGCACTGACTTCAGCGATGAGAAAGGCTGTGGTGAGTTGTGTGCTTCGTGACGAAGGCCTGCGGTCCTGCCAAGGATTCCTCACCGTTTCTCGTTTAAAGTGCTTCTGGTTTTATTATTGTCATCCATTGTTGTTTTTTTTTTATAGTATTGTGCTCCCCATCGAAGATGGGCGGAATTCTAATTAATCAACATAGACCTCAGAGTTGATGTTTGCAGTGCACCATCTGTTGGATTGCATGTTGTAATGAAACACAATGCATTTGTCATTCCAACAGATGGCACAAGCATCTTTAATAATAAAATGTCACAAACTAGCAGTCCCAGGCACTAAGGAGTTCCAAAGCACTTCCAACAAGGTCCACTAGAGGGAGAAATCGATGTCAAACCCCAGCTAGTAATAAGGATAAGCAGCGAATCTGTATAATAGGAGATTTATTCTTCACTTAAAATAGTATTCCAAGTACAAAGGAAAAATGGAATTGCCTGAAACACAAAGGCAATCCAAATCAAACAAGTCCCAAAATGGATTTCAAAGGCGAGGCTGAAAGACAAAGCAGAAAATCGAAAAGGCAGAGATTCAATAATTAACAGAATTGCCAAGAAACACAAGAAAATGTACCAAAACTCACAGGCACGTTTGAAAAGACCATCAGGGGCTGTGGGAGACCCTCTGGATTTATAGGGCAGAGGGCAGTGTTTGGTGGGTGGCACCGGCGGGACCACCCACAAAGCATATGGAACATAACACAGGCAGCTTGTGCAAACTCAGCAAAAGTAACATTAATAAAAATCAAGATAAATCAAAGAAGCAAAAAAGAACAAAAGAGACCTAAAGCAGGACATCAAATGCATTGCAAAAAATGTTTGTGAGCACCATCTGTTAGAATATTAAATGAAATGCATTTTATTACGACAAACATTTGTGATGTGCCATCTGTTGGAACAATAAATGAAATGCATTTTATTACGACAAACGTTTGTGAGCACCATCTGTTAGAATAATAAATGAAATGCATTTTATTACTACAAATGTTTGTGATGCGCCATCTGTTGGAACAATAAATGAAATGCATTTTATTGCTACAAACGTTTATGATGCGCCATCTGTTGGAACAATAAATAAAATGCATTTTATTACGACAAACGTTTGTGAGCACCATCTGTTAGAATAATAAATGAAATGCATTTTATTACTACAAATGTTTGTGAGCACCATCTGTTAGAACAATAAATGAAATGCATTTTATTGCTACAAACGTTTATGATGCGCCATCTGTTAGAATAATAAATGAAATGCATTTTATTACTACAAATGTTTGTGAGCACCATCTGTTAGAACAATAAATGAAATGCATTTTATTGCTACAAACGTTTATGATGCGCCATCTGTTGGAACAATAAATAAAATGCATTTTATTACGACAAACGTTTGTGAGCGCCATCTGTTAGAATAATAAATGAAATGCATTTTATTACTACAAATGTTTGTGATGCGCCATCTGTTGGAACAATGAATGAAATGCATTTTATTGCTGCAAACGTTTGTGATGCGCCATCTGTTGGAACAATAAATGAAATGCATTTTATTGCTACAAAGGTTTGTGATGCGCCATCTGTTGGAACAATAAATGAAATGCATTTTATTGCTACAAAGGTTTGTGATGCGCCATCTGTTGGAACAATAAATGAAATGCATTTTATTACTACAAATGTTTGTAATGTATCATCTGTTGGAACAGTAAATGAAATGCATATTATTACTACAAACATTCCATCTGTTGGGATGACAAACATCTATTAACCAGATGGACACACAGATGCACAGATGTGTGTCCTTGTATTAAGGTGGATTATTAGTTATTATATACCATCTCTGTGTGTTTTATGGTTCTCTGATATTCCTTGTATTTTGTGGGTGGATTTGCAAGAGGCGGAGTCACCTGTCCATTGCTATTATAGCACCGCCCCCAGCCTTCTAAAGGCAGGCTGGGAACTGCAGTCCAGGGCAGACAGCTGCTCTATGAACGCATTTTGTTGTGGAGTGAGGTGATGTGATATGACGTGGTGTGACCTGCACCAGTTCTGTTCATGGCCCAGTGCCATGATATGCCAACTTTCAATTGTCAAGTGACTGAGACCACTGAGTTTGCGTCTGAGAGTAGCTGTTTGGGTTTTGTAATCTAAGGATTGTTACCGGCTTGTATTTCATTCTGAGGTCTTCACTTGTCGTGATCAATTTGTCACCTTGTCCTGTCACATTTGTTCCCAAAAAGTCCCCTAAAAATGGGGTTTGTAAGTCACTTTGGATAAAAGCGTCTTCTGAGCAAATAAATGTAAATGTAACATCAGCCTCACAAAACTTCACTGCCTGCTGCGCTCCTCACTTTTCAATCCCATTTCTAAACACTTTTCTCTCGTGCACAACAGAATTTTCCAGAAGCAGCTTATGCTGCAGTAGTTGAGGATGTCACCCGGCTGATTATGTGACACTTCGATTATGTCACACGGGTGATTTCAGATTTTTCTCATCGATATTTTGATTCCGTCTGCTGTTGTTTCAGCTGTGCCTCCATTCAAGCTCAGTGTGCCGTGACTTTTGGGGGTCTCTGTCCTCAAGTTTTCCTCGGCTGTCACTACAAAAAATGAGGGCCAAGTAACCGACAAACAGTCCATGCAGAACTCGAAGGTGATGGCCGAACCTGCAAAATGTCACTTGGGTGAAACGTCAACCTGACTTTGACTCTTCTTACAGACAGCGGCTCTCGAGAGTGCTACCCAGGAGAATGGCCGTGTCCCAGCTCTCCAAAGTGTATCCCTGTCATGAACGTGTGTGACGGCCACGCCGACTGTCCCCTGGGGGAAGACGAAACCAATTCAACTGCCAACTTAAAATGCGGTAATGGAGATCACTCTGTTGTTCTTCAATTTGTATGTGAAATATCTGAGATGTGTGTGTGTGTGTGTGTGTGTCACAATGCAAGATGACAGTCACACATTCAATCAATTTGGTCAAAATGATGGCACAGCAAGGGTCACCAGGTTCCCTTGGGGATGGGGGGGGGGGTCCCCTGATGGGTCCAATGAGAGTGGACACCTGAATGACCTTCGCCGATGTAATGCAGCCTGCCCCTAGAGTACCTGCACACAAACATCATTATATAGCGCCTTTTAAATAGCGTTCACATTTTCTTCTTACACAAGGCCGAAGCCTTGGCACTGACTGACATAAAATGACTCATTAGTGCCCAAGTGAAAACAGAGCTCCGCACAGGTGGTCTGAATGAATTAGAAATGTAAGACACAAACTATGCGATGGCACAAGCATTCACAATGTAGAAGATGGCAGCCATGCCAGCCTTGAGTCGGTGCCCTCAGGTCTGTCTCTCTCTCTCTCTATCAGTTCAGTCAGATGTCCTGTTCAGTACTTGACGTGGAACCAGAATTGGGGGGGGGGGGGTTTGGGGTCCCCCGTGAAGCTTTAAGGTGCCAGTGCACTGCTAGTCAATCAGTCAGAGCGTCCCATGAGGCTTTGAGTGCCATGCTATGCCAACTTTCAATCGTTCCCCTGTAAATATTTGCAAACGGGTGCCAGTATGGCGTTACTTCGATTGTCATAATACAGCAACACTCGATCAAAGAGCAGGGGGTCCCGTGAAGCTCTGAGCGCCGTGATACGCCAACTTTTGATGGTGAGGATTCATGAAGAGGTGGCGGGTAAGACAATGCTGTGATTGTCACAATGCACTGGCGGTCGATGGAAGAGCAGGGGATCTGAGATGCACCAATGTTTGACCATTCCTTGTGAAGTTTCGTGAGACGGTGGCGGTACCCTACCACCCGGAACCACTTCAAGCACTGGCCGTGGTGCTGGCGAGGGGACAGCCCTGGTCCGGTCCAGCCACAAATTCTCAGTTGCACTCCAGGACCTTCACTTCACTGTGTAGCTTTGGCTTGTGCTCGCCGTCTTCTCCCAAGGTTGAAGTTTCTTGCAGACTCCATTAGGTTCTCCTGCAGAAATCCCCCCAATTCTGCCACCTTCATTTTACCCTTTCACTCCTTCCAAGGCCTGCTGCAGACAAGCATCCCCATGACCTAATGCTGTCCCCTGATGCTGTGTCTATCACCGTGTGTGTGGCGCAGCATGGCGTTCAGGCCACAAGCTCCATTTTGGTCTCCACACAAGCACAGAACCTTCATCCTGCTGACATCATAGTGGCCTTCTACTGAGACGTCCTTTGCCAGTCTCCAATAAAGCTGCAACTGGTGACAACAATTGTTGTCTTCAAGGTCCCTGCAGTGTCCCACACTGTAGCTTGTGACTCCTTCCTACTTCTCAGAGGTCTCTCGGTGGCCTCCCTCCTCATCCTCAGTGTTTGTGGACGGCCTGCTCTGTGTCAGACTCTTCCCATTTCTTCATGATGGGTTTAGCTGGACCTTCAGTGACTTGGAGATGTCCTCGTTCCCTGTCCCCATCCCCTGACGTGTGCTTTTGTTCTCATCGTGTAGGTTAGGCCACCATACTGGTTCACCACAAGTTGGGACCCTTCAGGTACAATCAGTTAAAACCCCAGACAGGTGACCTCTGTGGAAGTAGCGACGGGACCCCAAAGACCAGCTGGCTGCACCAGTGATGCTCTAGGGGGTGTCACGTTAAAGGCAGATTTTGTGTTTTCTATTTATTTGTTAAGACCACCTTGCAGAGATGGGGTTTTCACTTTGACATTTTCTGCTGATCGGCCGAATGAAGTCCTCTGGGAATCAAATGGGGTGGACTGCTGTCTTACACGCAGTGGTGGAACGTGAAGGGTGTGGTGACACGTGTCCTCTGTCAAACGGTTTCAGGTTTTGAGCGTTGTGCACAGCTCAGCTGTGAGTACCGGTGCCACATGTCCCCCAGCGGCGGCACCTGCTACTGTCCAGATGGTTACATCCTCGGCAATGACGGTCACAGCTGTGTCGGTAAGTCCCCGAGAATTCTGGCAGTACGTTGGCATCTGTTCTGTGACTGGCATGACAATTGTCCTTCTCCCACCTTGTAGACTACGACGACTGCAACATCTGGGGGGTCTGCGAGCAGCTGTGCGAGGACAGCATTGGAAGTCACCAGTGCCGCTGTGCGGACGGCTACATCCTGGAGAGCGGCCGACGCTGCAAAGCCGACATTTCTGGTAAGCGGAGCTCCTGCTGCGACAACGCTGGGGCCACACGGGTTTGCTTGCTTTAATCCTCCATTTTGTGTCACTGGGTCTTCCTGCCCAGTTCCTTTTTTCCCAGTTGCCGTGTTGTTTCTTCTTAATAGTCCTGGCCTATGCTGCACGATTTTGGTAAAAGTTCTCAGATTTCAGCTTGTTGCCCCTCGTACATCTTGTGTGTGCATAGGGACAGAGATGTCACTTGTCTGAACACGCCTACAGGTGAAGCTGACAGACCTGATCGAAAACAGAAGGGACTGGGAGTGAAAAGACACAAAACAGATGAAGGGGTCTACAGGGGGAAAAGGAAGTCCACCCTTGGCCTCAGATGCTGGCATTGCCCCCTCTGTGCCAAGTCTCTTCAGTTGCGAGATGTTTGTGGGGTTTTCTCTCATGTCCCGCTCGTCTCAACATTTTGGTGGGCTTTGACTCGGCCAGTCCATGACCCTCCACTTCTTCTTCCTGTGCCGTTCCCTCGGTGGTCTTGCTACTGTGTTTTAGGGACCATTCTGGGGGTACAACTTCATCTATTAGATGGATGCCCTCGCGTTCTCCTCCAACACACTTTGATGGGACGGCTGTCCAGGCCCTGAGACGACAAGGTCACCCCAAACCAGAACATGTCCACCACCACAGTTGGCATGAGGGTCTTCTCCTGAATCCCGCCTGCAGTTACTGAGGCCTAACCACTCAACCTTTGATCCGTCTGTCCAGATCACGTTCTAGAAGGCCAGGGGTCTCGTGTTTAAATGTTGCGTACGCTCATTTCCTTGGCGATGTATAAAAGCTAAACTTTGGTGTAAAGCTGCACACATTTTCACGGTAGCCCCCTACCTTGCCTACACACTTTTCTGGTAAGTTTTGTAAACTGGCGCCACCCCGCGTCAGAGCAGTCCTGCTGTTTCCAGGTCATTTCCTTTACTTTTTTCAGATATGCATACATGACGTGAGATTTATAAGATAACTGAAATGAATTGCATTATCATTTACAAATTGAACTCACTTGACTGTAATCCTTCTGTAATAATATGACGGTGCAAACCAGCACAGCCGCTTTGGTGCTGTTAGAAGACATCGCAAATGGAAGAATGAGAAGAGAGCGCCTGGTATTTAGAGACAATGATGATGATGACAACTTTGTTCTCATTTTAGTTCTGTACATCACCACAATGAATTTGAAATGAAACAACTCCGATGCAAGTGAAGTGCAGACTTTCAGCTTTAATTCAGTGGGGTGAACAAAACGATTGCATAAAAATGTGAGGCAACTAAAGCATTTTGTGAACACAATCCCTTCATTTCAGGGGCACAAAAGTAATTGGACAATTGACTCAAAGGCTATTTCATGGGCAGGTGTGGGCAAGTCCGTCGTTATGTCCTTATCAATTAAGCAGATAAAAGGCCTGGAGTTGATTTGAGGTGTGGTGCTTGCATGTGGAAGATTTTGCTGTGAACAGACAACATGCGGTCAAAGGAGCTCTCCATGCAGGTGACAGAAGCCATCCTTAAGCTGTGAAAACAGAAAAAACCCATCCGAGAAATTGCTACAATATTACAAATGGCAAAATCTACAGTTTGGTCCATCCTGAGAAAGAAAGCAAGCACTGGTGACCTCAGCAACGCAAAAAGACCTGAACGTCCACAGAAGACAACAGTGGTGGATGATCGCAGAATCATTTCCATGGTGAAGAGAAACCCCTTCACAACAGCCAACCAAGTGAACAACACTCTCCGGGGGGTAGGCGGGCGTATCGATATCCAAGTCTACCATAAAGAGAAGACTGCATGAAAGTAAATCCAGAGGGTGCACTGCAAGGTGCAAGCCACTCATAAGCCTCAAGAATAGAAAGGCGAGATTGGACTTTGCTAAAGAACATCTAAAAAAGCCAGCACAGTTCTGGAAAAACATTCTTTGGACAGATGAAACCAAGATCAACCTCTACCAGAATGATGGCAAGAAAAAAGTATGGAGAAGGTGTGGAACAGCTCATTATCCAAAGCATAGCACATCATCTGTAAAACACGGTGGAGGGAGGCAGTGTGATGGCTGCCGGTGGCACTGGGACACTCGTGTTTATTAATGATGTGACACAGGACAGAAGCAGCTGAATGAATTCTGAGATGTTCAGAGACATCCTGTCTGCTCAAATCCAGCTAAATACAGCAGTCAGATTGATTCATGATACAGATGGACAATGACCCAAAACATACAGCCAAAGCAACCCAGGAGTTTATTAAAGCAAAGAAGTGGAAAATTCTGGAATGGCCAAGTCAGTCACGTGATCTTAACCCAACTGAGCAGGCATTTCACTTGTTGAAGACTAAACTTCAGACAGAAAGGCCCACAAACAAACAGCAACTGAAAGTAAAGGCCTGGCAGAGCATTAAAAAGGAGGAAACCCAACATCTGGTGATGTCCAGGAGTTCAAGACTTCAGGCTGTCACTGCCAGCAAAGGGTTTTCAACCAAGTATTAGAAATGAACATTTGATTTCCAGTTATTTCATTTGTCCAATTACTTTTGAGCCCCTGAAATGAAGGGATTGTGTTCAAAAAATGCTTTAGTGGCCTCACATTTTTATGCAATCGTTTTGTTCACCCCACTGAATTAAAGCTGAAAGTCTGCACTTCAACTGCATCGGAGTTGTTTCATTTCAAATTCATTGTGGTGATGTACAGAAACAAAATGAGAAAAAAGTTGTCTCTGTCCAAATATTTATGGACCTAACTGTATTTACGGTGGAACCTCGGGTCACAACTGTAATTCGTTCCAAAACTCTGGTCGCAAGCTGATTTGGTTGTGACTCAAAGTAATTTCCTCCATAGGATTGTATATAAATACAATTAATCAGTTTCGGACCGTACGAACTGTATGTAAATATATTTTTTTTAAAGATTTTTAAGCACAAAAATAGTTAATTATACCATAGAATGCACAGTGTAATAGTAAACTAAATGTAAAAACATTGAATAACACTGAGGAAACCTTGAACAGAGAAAACTAACATTGTAGGAGTTCACGCTAACAGCCTTACGAACCGCTCGCTGTAAACACTTTATTTTTCATGAGTTTTAAGCACAGAGAAAAAAATGAAAATTTGAAAAATCCGTAATTTATACAAAAACTAGCCATAAACAACCAAGAAAACTAACCTTGCATGAGTCGAGTTCTGGCATGATGGAAGTGAGGAGGAACTGAATGGAGAGGAGATTACAGTTTTGAGGTAAAGTCTGTGACAATGCAGGTCTGCTGCACGCTCCCATCTCACTTCTGGGAGCCCTTAAACCCGTCACTGTTGGTAATGTTACTGCTGAGCACGACAGTGAGGCACTGCTGTACAATGGAGCAAGGGGATGGTGCAAAAAGTGTCAAGTGCTTTTATTAAAATCAACAAAACAACAATCAAAAACAAAGTCCAAATTAAATAAAGTGCAGTGCTTTCAGAATCCTTCAATAAATAAATAAACCCATAAAAACAGAAATGAAGTGAAGGTTAAAATCCAATAGAAAAAAGTGATCATTCAATACAACGAGGTTAAAACAATGCTGGAGGCAGTCTCTTTAAAAACAAGCCCGGTGCATTCTTTAACTGCTGACCCCCACTGCCTTCTTCTGGTCACTCCACCTTCTGCCCCACCGAGTGTCAGTCAAACACCCCTGCTTGGGCTCACTGTCCAGCTGCCTGCCTGCGCGCACGCGCTCACTCACTCACATGCTCACTCACTCACACGCTCACTCACTCGCTCACTCACGCGCTCACTCACTCACACACTCACTCACTCATGCGCTCACTCACTCACTCACATGCTCACTCACTCACTCACTCGCTCACTCACACGCTCACTCACTCACACGCTCACTCACTCACTCACGCGCTCACTCACTCACACGCTCACTCGCTCACTCGCTCACTCACTCGCTCACTCACTCACTCGCTCACTCACTCACTCGCTCACTCACACGCTCACTCACTCACGCGCTCACTCACTCACACACTCACTCACTCATGCGCTCACTCACTCACACGCTCACTCACTCACATGCTCACTCACTCACGCGCTCACTCACTCACACGCTCACTCGCTCACTCACTCACTCGCTCACTCACTCGCACCGGTTCTTTCCACATTGCTTCCTGCTTACTTCCTCACTCCGCAACCTCCGTCTTTCTTTTCTTTTTCCTCCCTTTAGCCGCCTCGCGCTTCTATTTATGAAGGGGACGTGGCAGCTGTAGCACTGCGATTATTTATTTAAAACTGGCCTCTTGACGTGAGCTGTAGACCCGCTATACCACAAAGTCCCTCTGCGCGATGCACGTCTGACCGAGAACAATGTACTGAACACGTGCGGAAATCACCGGCGCGTACGAACCACAAGGGTAACTGGCTTGTGCGTCACCCGAGTGTGTGGTCGTGAACAGATGCAAAAGTTTGGTGACTTTTTTTGGTCGTAACCTGATTTGTACGTGTTCAGAGACGTTCGTGACCCGAGGTTCAACTGTAATCATGTGTGCGGACACGAGCACCTGTTGGGCTCACATGCGCCCCCTTCAGGGCACCACGGTACTGCCTGCCTCACCCTGTGCCTTCTCACTGCGTTTTTATGTCCAATCAGCAAGACTAAATATGTCACACACATTCATTAAAGATATTCGCCAGACTGTATAATAAACGTGTCTGCAGCCTTATTATATTGGCACCATACAGAGAGACAGCAGCAGGCACACGCCAATCGCAGGCATCAACCCAGCGCAGTCCAAGGTGAGGTGACACTCGTCACTGCCGCCCCTCTGTGTTTGAACGGGAAATGCGCCAATTCAGCGATTTTGACTATAAAAATGATCGCAATTATTGGAATCCTATAGAAAACAAATTTATAGCACAGACCAGTGGACACATTTATGTTATCATTATTAGTTTTTTTTTTACT
This sequence comes from Erpetoichthys calabaricus, assembly GCF_900747795.2. Classification (NCBI taxonomy): domain Eukaryota; kingdom Metazoa; phylum Chordata; class Cladistia; order Polypteriformes; family Polypteridae; genus Erpetoichthys; species Erpetoichthys calabaricus. The sequence continues at coordinate 109,275,831 of NC_041407.2, forward strand.
TTTCATGATGACACCTGCCTCCCCTGAGCGCACGTCCCTGGTGGCCAGGGCCGGATTTATATGAAAAGAGGCCCTAGGCTATTCTACTTATGAGGCCCTTTCACCTTCCATTTTTAAGTTTGTAAATTACATGAGAGATAATAAAATACATCATTACTGTGATTAACCAATACATTTTTATGTTTGTTTATTAGTCATATGCGTAGAATTTCTCCTTATTTTCGGTTCAGTGTTTTAGTGTTCACTGTTTTTAGAATAGTGTAATTTTAATTTTGCTAACAATTTGAATGTAGGCCCCTCTTGATCTTGAGGCCCTAGGCTGAAGCCTAGTTAGCGTATAGGAAAATCCGCCCCTGCTGGTGGCACACAGTCGTAGCTTACCCGTAGCTGATAAACCTGACCCTGACTCACCAAATGATCAGTCAAATCGGACAGCGTCACAACGTCTTTCAAATGTAATTAGCAGAATGTAAAAAAAAAAAAAACAGGTAATCGGATGCAGCATTGATTTTTCAATCAATTGTTATCAATATCACGTAGCACAGCTTTTAAATGCATTGTATGACTCCAGAACAGTCCGTCAGCACACAGCTGGAAGGGCAGCTGGCGGTTTCCAAGGCGTAGCGGCACCATCACCACGTGGATTCGAGTTCTCAGCCCGGGGTTAGCATTTCTAACACCATACTGTCTAAAACAGAACAGACGGTGGGCTGCCACTCGCTTTTCATGTCGACTGTGATATCTGGCCATCCATCCATTTTCCAACCCGCTGAATTCGAACACAGGGTCACAGGGGTCTGCTGGAGCCAATCCCAGCCAACACAGGGCACAAGGCAGGGAACCAATCCTGGGCAGGGTGCCAACCCACCGCAGGACACAAACACACACACCAAGCACACACTAGGGCCAATTTAGCATCGCCAATCCACCTGACATGCATGTCTTTGGACTGTGAGAGGAAACCGGAGCGCCCGGAGGAAACCCACGCAGACACGGGCAGTTCTTTTTTTTTTATTTTGGGCACCGCGTGACTTTCTGAACTTGAACTTTCGAATGTCTCCGCGAAGCTTTATCCCCCCATCAGTTTCTTTTTGTTGTTTATGGTGTGCCAGCTTATCGAATACAACCCACCATAAATTAGCTTCCATAACCTCCAAAAACCTTCAGGGAAAAAATAAATCTGCTAACTTTGTTTAATTTTTACTTGATAGTATAAGAAGTATTGGGATAGTATTGTAATCGTCCAAAAATCCCATTTCGAGATTTTGATGAATCTCGACGTTTTAGACCTCCCTGAGTCCGAAAATACCATTTTTGGAATTACATCTGTCTGTGTGTGTGTGTGTGTGTGTGTGTGTGTAAACACAATAACTTGAGTACGCTATCACTTCGGTCAACCAAATTTTGCATACAAGTATTAGATAGATAGATAGATAGATAGATAGATAGATAGATAGATAGATAGATAGATAGATAGATAGATAGATAGATAGATAGATAGATAGATAGATAGATAGATAGATAGATAGATAGATAGATAGATAGAGTGAAAGGCACTATATAACAGATAGATAGATAGATAGATAGATAGATAGATAGATAGATAGATAGATAGATAGATAGATAGATAGATAGATAGATAGATAGATAGATAGAGTGAAAGGCACTATATAATAGATAGATAGATAGATACTTTATTAATCCCAAGGAGAAATTCACAAAACGTACAAAACATAGATTTCTATCAACTTTTGGCTATTTCCGCTAAGTAGAAGTAGTACTTGTTTATTCATGCAGCTGCAGGGTCCGATTTATTCAACTTTACTTTTATAATAATTGTTTAATGTATTATTAATTTGATTTGTTGTTGATGGTTCTTTAATGTGCAAAATATAAAAATAGAATATATCAAATAGGGTAGATCTCAAATATCCATCCCCATATCTGAGTAAACAAGAAAGTCCAGGGGAGACCGCTCACGATTTTTTTCCCCCTTCTGTGCAAAAGTATGCGGTTCACTAGGGACAATACGGTAAAAGGGGGCGTTTCTTTATGCAAATATAACTTCGGAGTTACTGAAAGAGCGCTTTGCCGTTTTACATTTTACAGCTGTCTACCTTCGCTATTTAACAGTTTTACACTGCAAAATTAACAGCGATTTCTTCAGTGTAACTGCAATGTATCAGTAAACGGTATGTAGCATATTTTGAAGGTAGAAAAATATCGATTTTACAGAACTTGGCTGTAAAAGATAAAGAACTGCATTGTTTAAGATATACAGGTCATTTTTTTTGAGAAAAGTTATTTTACTTTCCCCATTCACGGTATCTTTACCTTTAAATTTACTGACATTTTTTACAATGTGCCACTGCTTAAGCCAACAGGTATGCTTTTCCTTGCCTCCTCTTCGCATTCATTGAAATTCTTTTCTTCCATGTTCTCTTGCCATTGCCTTTTAAAAGAGCATTAAAGGAAAGGGGCTATTTATATTGATTTGTATATTTAAATATGCAAAATTCTGGGAGGAGTCGGGGTGGGGCTGCGTTAAATTTCACGTTCGTCGGGGTTTGTGAAGAGCAACTTGGCGTCTGCACAGATTTTTTTGTGAGTACGCACATTTCCACTTTTTCCCATACACCATGACTTAGTGTGAATTCTATATGAGGACCCTGGTCTTTGCTCAGATGTCCATTAAAATGCAAGAGACCCCCAAAACATCTTGTAAATGGTGAAATTTCTGGACCACTCCACCATGCCAAATTCCTTCAAGTCAATGCCAGAGATTGATGGGCTGTTCTGCAAAAACACCTACAAGGAGTCATTTCTGATTAAGGGGGCAATGCCAGCATCTGACACCATGGGTGGTCTTTCCAAAAACGATCGAAAAGGCAGATTTTGCTGGTGGTTTTAGGTTTAGGTTTAGGTTTAGGTTTCTTTATTTAGTCATGTTTATTCAAGTCTGTCACCTTTACCTGTAAGCACCATTTGCATGAAGATCTACTGTTTGCCACACAAAGGTAACAATTTCCCTGGTGTGCACTTACTTTTGCACACACCTCTTTGATTTTGTTTTTTTTTTTGGTGTTTAGATGTTCGTTGGCTCCATTAGCTTTTCACTTGAGGTCAGTTGTCCTATCGTTCCCAGCTTCAAAGCAGATGGACGCTGGTGGACGGGTGGTTCTCTCTTAGCCTCCATGTTTTGATATCCAACTGTTCCCTTTTGTTTCCATCAGCTGGAATTCCACAACTGTTGTTCTCCAATGGCCGGGACGTTATGATCGGTGACATCCATGGCAGGAACATGAGGCAGCTGATCCAGTCCCAGAACCGTGGACAGGCTTTGGGTGTGGACTACCATTGGATCACCCAGCGTGTATTCTGGACGGACACCACTCAGAAAAAGGTGGGCAGTGCTGGTTCGGTGCCATCTGTGCACTTTTGGAAAGACCTAAGGAAGTAAGAAATGCAGTTTGGTCTTCTGTACTCGATAGTGGGTTAGAACGTTGTGATGAGAAGAATGATCTTGTTCTTCCACTTCTCCAAAATAGCATTAAGTTTAAAGACCCTCCAAAATGCTCCTGTCTGTCACACCAACTGGTTACTCCCTCCACATGTGTCTTGGCGTGAAGATTTGGACCTGCTGATGCCCCCTTCTCTATGATCCCTTCATATATTGAGTGAGACCAGAAAACCAAAGCGTTGTGTCCAAGCTCTCTTGATTACGTGATGTGGACGGCCTCTTCAACATGATGTTAGAAAAATCCAGAAAGTAACTGGCGTTAGGAAATGAACGTTCCAAAGAAAGGGGCAAATATGGTGCAGTTGGTCTTTAATTTTATAGAAGCCCCAACAGAAAGCATCAAAGGGGACCAAACTGGACCTTTGACTTTATGGTGGCACCCCAGGGGTCTGCATGGTCTCCTCGCATCTCTGTTGGGTTCATCTGCTGGTGCTTTGGCTTTCCTCCCACATACCAGAGCTTGAGCCCCTATGAATGCCCTTCCTTTCTGGGCACTATTCTGTTTTTTGTGTCGTGTGAAAAAGTAAGTGCACCCCATGAAGAGTTTGTTCTTTTTTCACATATGTAGGCATATCGAGGTTTGATATTCATTTGAACAGCATCTATAGATAAAGGTGATGTCATTTTTAAGCAAAAATGAAAATTTATTCAATAAAAAATGAACAGATATACTATATCCATCTGTGAAAAAAATCAGTCCACCCCTATCTGCCTGGATTTGCCACCTCAAGTTGGCGTCTCCTATGGCAGCCTCTGGCACTGATTAGGAGAAAGTTTATTCCACTCCTCCATTCACCTGTATGACATTTGAGGGGCGTCTTGCATGTCAAACCCCACCCACAGCATCTCAGTGGGCTTCAGATGTTAACTTGGACCCCCCCTCCCCCCATCTCTTTCTTTCCAGACATTCCTTTGAGGCTTTACTGGTTGGTTTAGGGTCTTTGTTGTGGTTCAAGTTGAGCTTCAATCTTCTGACAGAGGACCTCACATTACTATCAATGAAGAATTCCTAATGGATTCTGTGATGGGTGAGCTGCCAAGATGCTGGTGCAGCAGAGAAGCCCCAAACCAGAACACGTCCACCATCACCACCACCACCATCACACTTTACAGTTGGTTCTCACCAAACTTGTCTTCTGGCACTGTGGCCAAATAACTCATCATTCCAGAAGGCCTGGTCTTGGCCTTTCCAGGTGAAACATTAATCTCACTCTGGTGTTCCTCCTGGTCAAAATCTCCACGTTGTGATCTCCTTTCTGATGGTACGCCGCCACACGTTTCTTACAGCGCCTGGCTGAACTTACTTGCAGTGACGATGTGGTGGGTGGCCCAGCACCTTAACCACTAGAGGGCGCCGCAGTGTGAGGACCCGTAGGGTCAGACTTGAGGTTATCATTTATGAGACGCTTCATGCTGTGCTGCAGACCTGCCTAAAAGGTGACGCGTGTGTCATTTAACCATAAAAACCCAAGACTTCAGAAGAACAGAGGAGACGTTACTAAGCCTGGATAATGCGACGCTCTGCACTTGTTCTTTGTCCTCAGCTCTTCTCCTTATATTGCTGTCTTTTTTATAATAATCATTTGTGTTATAAATCTTTATGACAAAGGAAAGTGCCCTGCGTGTGCCATTCTAGACACATGGCCCTCACGCAACTCAGTGTGACAAAGAGCAGAACGTTACAAGGAAATGAAAACCTGAGCTCCCACAACCAACTTGAGGTCTCCACAAAGCCCACTAGGCAGGCAAAAGCCCTGGATGGGATGCCAGCCCAATGCCACATCCACTCTTAGGACCAGCTAATCCAATGTGCGCCTGCCATCCATGTAGGAGGAAGACCTTTGAGGACACCATGTGAAGTACACACGGGCACCATCAGGGCGAGGGGCTCGAGCTTGGAGATGTAATGCTCTGTGGTTTGTGGCTGGTTTGGTCAGCTAAGAGCTAAGATGTCCTCATATCTCCTCCAGGTACTTTTCCAAGGTTGTCAAAGTTTCTGCTTCAACTCCATAGTGTGGTAGTGTGTTCCAGATTTCCATAAATCTTTGTCTGAATATGTGTGTTTTAAGTGCACTTCCCTTCAGTCTCCACTAGGTGTCCTTGACTACACGCTTGGTCATTTTCTGGACTTTCTTGCTCAGGGCCACCAAAGCAGTGATGCCATGATAGACGGCCCACCACCTTCACCACTAGAGGGCTCCAGCAGTGCAGTGCTGGGGTTCCAATTCATTATCTGTGTCTCTTTATGCTGATCATGTGCCTCACTCTTTATTGTACGTAAGCTGCCCTTGTTATGTTCCATGTGGTTTGTGGGTGGGGCCACCTGCCAATCACCGATAGGAACTGCCCACCGCTCTTTAAACCCAGAGGGTCTCCCACAGTCCCAACTGGTTCATCGTGAATGCACTCCGGAGTTGGTGAGTCTTCTTGTGTTTTGTTCTGCTTTTTCTGATTGTGCTCTGGTTTTGACGTTTGGTTTGTGTTTTTCAGACTTTGTTCACCTGGCATTGCCTTGCTGGCTCTTTTGGAGTTTTATATTGAGACAGGGCATTTCTCTGATAAAAAAAAAAATCTTTTTCTCTATTAAAACTCACTGTTTGTGCTTATTTCTAGCTGGGGTTCAACAGTGATATCCCCCTCTAGTGGGCAGTGTTGGAAGTGCTTTGGGACTCCTAGTCCATTACAGAAAGTCAGTGGAATTCTTCCTTGCATGTGCTAGTCAGCAAACTCTGACAACAACGCCAGTGAGCAGAATGACCTGACCACAAATCACCAGTCCAAGATGACCAGGGGGCTCTGAGAGGACCACCTGCTGAGACCTCCACGGGCTGAGTAGCACATCACCCTGTGGGCCTAAGGGCTTATGAAAGGCAGATAGAGAGCTCTGAAAGGCACTATATAATACGTAGATGACTAGATAGGAAAGAACGGATCCAAAACGGATGAAAAGACCACTTTGCAGAGATCTGTTTTCACTTTAACATTAAAGAGTCTTTTTCTGCTAAAAAAAAAAAAAAATAGTGTTATTCAGTGTTGTAAAAAAATAAAATGGAAAAACCTCCAAGGGGGTGAAAACGTCTTATAGGTACTGTTTAATAGATAGATACATGGAAAGGCACTATAAAATAGAGAGAGAGATTTGTGAAAGGCACTATATAACAGATATGAAAGGCCCTCTATGTTACATAGATAGATGGATGGATATGAATGGCATTATATAGTTAATAGATAGATATGAAAGGCACTATATAATAGATGGGCATGAAAGGCACTGTATAATGGATGTGAAAGGTCCTCTATGATAGATAGATAGAGTAAAAGGCACTATATGATAGATAGATAGATAGATAGATAGATAGATAGATAGATAGATAGATAGATAGATAGATAGATAGATAGATAGATAGATAGATAGAAAGGCACTATATGATAGATAGATAGAGTAAAAGGCACCATATGATAGATAGTTAGATGAATATGAAAGGCATCATATAGTTAATAGATAGATATGAAAAGCAATATATAATAGATGGGTATGAAAGGCACTATAAGATAGATAGATGTTAGAGGCGCTATATAACAGACAGACAGACTGATCGACTGATAGACAGATATGAAAGGCACTATAGATATATGATAGATAGATTTGAGCAGCCTTATATAGTATATAGACACTGAGAAAGGCTTTATAAATAGATAGATAGCCAGAGAAGTACTATATTAGTGATATATAGTGAAAGGCACTATATAATTAACAAATAGATATGAAAAGCATTCTATAATAGATAGAAATGAAAGACACTATTGTGAGACCCGGGTTCGAACACCACCAGATGCTTCTTTATAAACCACACGTCTATTTACACAGTTCTTGCACAACACACAGTGCCCCCAGTGCCAATTACTCCCAACACGGGCCTCTCCCAATGTCCGTGTGCCACCTTTCCTCTCCTCACGGGAGCTTCGTCCTGCTCCCACTCCCGACTCCAGCTCCCCGATTGTATGGAGGAGGCCCCTTTTATTCCCACCCGGATGTGCTCCAGGTGCCCGATGGCACTCTTCCGGCAGCACTTCCTGGTGTGGCGGAAGTGCTGCCCTTGCACCCGGAAGCACTCCAGGCATCCCTGGAAGGTTCTTCCTCTACCTTCCTAGGTGTGGTGGAAGTGCCTGTTTCCCGGGCTCCATGAGGCTCAGGGCACCCCCTTGGTGGTGCCCACGGGCCCCAATGGGCTTGAGCCTCCTTGCTCCTTTTCCGTGGTCTCCTCAAGATCCAGGGTGTTTGCCCCCTCGTGGCCCAGGGGACGTACAAGCCCCAGCCTGCTGTGACACTATATAATTAATTGATAGAAATTAAAGGAACTATATAATGATGGGCATGAAAGGCACAATGTAACAGATGTGAAAGGCACAATGTGATATCTAGGTAGACAGATGTGAAAGGCACTATATAATAGATAGATATGAGCTCTCTTATAAAGTAGATAGATACTGAGAAAGATTTTATACAATAGACAGCCAGAACAGCTCTACATTAGAGGTATGTAGTGAAAGGCACTATATAATTAATAGATAGACATGAAAGGCACAATATAATAGTTTGACTAACAGTGTCCATATTTATCCCTTTCAGACCAGACTTACAGGTGGCTTGTCCTCCTCCTCCTCCTCTCTTTGTCACCTTCCATTCCTGTTTTCACGTTGACGGTGCTGGTGTCCCGTGGCCCCTTTTCTGCTGTCCCCTTAATATTTCGAGCCATTTTCACGACTGCCGCTCCCCCAGGGCGTCTCACTTGTACTCGTCTCCTGTCACGTCTGATGACGTCCGCTGTTTTCCTGTCCCCTCAGGTGTTCTCAGTCAAGTTGGATGGCACTGATCTGAAGGAGGTCCTGTCGGTGTCGGTGGACAGCCCAGAGAACCTCGCCGTCGACTGGATCACCTTCAAGCTGTACGTGGTGGAGAGCCTGGTGGACAGGATTGAGGTCTGTGATTTCAGCGGTGCCAACCGTGTGACTCTGATTGCAGAGAACCTCCAGAATCCCCACGGGTTGGCCCTCGACCCCACTGTCGGGTAAGATCATCTACACTGCCGCGGTCTTTCTTTATTTTATCAGTAACCCTTTTTCTCATTTTTGCCACTGATTACATTTATCTGAGTGAGTGAATTTTTGCCAAAGCCATCAGAGATGCTGCTCAGGTCTGTGACCTGTCACTTCTGCTGTTATTCCTCCTGGTGACCCTGAGTTGGATGAAGTGGCCTTGACACTAAATGTACGCATGTCATTACTACTTCCCCTCCACTGCTGGGTGGCAGCCATCACCACAATACAAGTCGCCAGGCCCAGAGCAGCAGTGAGGGTGGGCAGCTGTTTGGCATGCTTCTGGTGGGCATTTTGGTGTTTTGCTCATTTCCACCCTCATGTTAAACCAGTGAAAGACAGCTGAGTTTTGACAGCGGGCAGTTTGACCCCTAGTTGGCACTGTCTCCTCGTCCTGTGGACACTATGAGAGGGTCTTCTCAGACTTGGATTGCCGTCACACTTGTGGATTTGCTTCTTCTTCTTGTCATGTCTTCCCCGTCCTTTCCATTCCCTGCTCCATCTTGAGGGGTCTCTTCTGCTTCTTTCAAAAGCCTCGATGGTCACACTTGCCTACTCGTGGCCTCTGGTGCTTTCAGAGAAGCTTGTTGGGCTTCGGGTTCCTTCATCCACTTGGTGACTGCAGTCAAACCGCAGCAGCGTCCATGTGTCCTCTCTCCCCTCAGGTACATGTTCTTCAGCGATCAGAGCAACTCTGACAATCTGCCCAAACTGGAGCGGGCATACATGGATGGCAGCCATCGCATGGACCTGGTGAAAAGCAAGCTGGGGGCTCCTTCTGGGATATCGCTGGACCTGGTCACCAGGCGGGTGTACTGGGCCGACAGTCACTTTGACTACATCGAGACGGTCACCTATGCCGGACTGGACAGGTAACCTGCAGCACAAAGGGTCTCAGAAATGACAAGAACACTTTGGTCCTCGTGGTGGGGTCCCCCTCGTTGAACCCTCAGTCTGTAGGCAGACACACTTTGATCTTTTTTTTTTTTTTGCTGTGCCAGCACAGGTAATTCTCAACACACCTGTACTCCTTTTCTAAAGTGACCCCGGTCTTCTGTGTGTTCTTTTCAAGGCTTTACTAAAACTTTAGTCATTTTTTTATTTTGTCATTTAATGCCATTTTGAATGGGCACCGGGTGCCGCTACATTGTTGATTTCGTGCCATGCATTTGTGCCCCCGACACATCATTTATTTTTCTAGTTTGTCTTCGGGCCTTTCTGTTGCATCGTCCGCAACGTAAGCCCTGCTTCTGACCAAACACGCATTGAAATAAAATTGGACGGAGTAAAGCGGGCATTCTGGGAGGGCAGCAAAGAGTTGAGGACCTTAGTGCAGTATGGTGAGTTGTGGGGGTTGTCATGACAACAGACACCAATCTCCAGTTCAGAAGAAGAAGAGTAAAAAATGGCGGGAGAGGAAAGGAGCGACGCAATGCGAAGCCCCAAAGCAGACGACTGTGCCCACTTGGGTGGCGCCACACGTTAAATGAATGAAATAAAGGATTGTGTTTCTAAGCACCTCTTCACAAGCCTCCTTGTAGTAAGCCACCATTAATGAACGCAATAAACTGCCCATTCTTCCTCCTCTCTACCTCTGCCTAGTGTTGCCCGCTGCCTCCCAACTCTGACTTGTCCATGTCTGGCATGTGTGTTATTTCCTGGACCTAGGAGTGCTTCTGGTGCCATGCAATGCCATGCTTTCCGGGCAGCACTTCTGGAGCCATAAGGAAAGTAGGGAGGTCCTCCCCAACAGCACCCTGTCTCAGTCTTCAGGGACCCCCTGCAGTTCTCCCAAGCACCCCTATGGGTGTCCCGACTGGGTTCCCATATGTGGTATGGGGGGATGGAGCCACTCCCGACTCTCAGCTTCTGCTGGTCCCTCCATTAACTTACACAGAGTTATTCATTTGTTCTGTCGTACTGGCCGCCCGTCCGGGTAATGAACTTCTCCCCATCTCCTCTGGGATGCCCGTTGTTCTCCTCCTCCATGACTTAATGCCTCGCTTAGGTAGTGAAGCCCTCTCCGATTTGGCATGGCTGTTCTTGGGCTGCATACAGCAAGATTCAAGCGGGACAGTGGGATGGGTCAAGGCTGGGTGGGGTGTGTAAAGTCTGGGATGGCGCGTCTGGAGACTGGAAAGACTGCCATGACGAACACCCGGTGGGCATCATGTGTGTGTGTGTGTGTGATCTCTCATCAAAGACTCTTCTGACGTCTTGTTTGTATTCTGAATGTGTTTCTGGTGTGGAGTTACGGGTCGGCTTGTAGTCATTTCCTTTCTTTTGTGATTTGAATATTCCTTTTATTATATTCTGTTCTCCGCTCTCTCCTTTCACTTTGTCTTTGTATTCATTTATTCATCGTGTTTAGTCTGCTGGCATCGTTGGATGGCTTTGGGTTGAATTGCAATTCCTAAAGCAGCAACATCCAGTGGTATACGTTACCCAAGAGGTATTTCCCACAATTCCCCGGGACGGTGTTATAGTTTTATCAGAGGGATAAACCGGCGAAGAATAAGGGACGGGAAGGGCAGGAGACGCACAAAAGATCAAAACCGAAGGTCCGGCCCACTTTCAAAAGGACGAAAGAAGAATCCGAGAAACGGGCCAGAAACAAAATAACAAAAAGGCTCTTAGGAATTCGTTTGAATTTATCTGCAAACTTGGAATGCGAACGAACGAATCGAGGAGAACTTTATACATTTGATCTCGGAAGTGTCATCACGTGACTAGCAACCGACGCGCAACAAAACGTTTGTCAAAATTCTCAAATTGGCGTCAACGTCGCTAAACAAACAAACAAACAAACAAATAAACAAATGTCTGAAATTATAGCAGACGGTGTAAGAATGATGTCATCAACGCGGTTATTTAACGATCGCTCTGCTTAGTTCTAATTTATCTGAGATTGGATTTAAAAACCTCCTTGAGGTTCGTTCCTTTGAATTTTTCTGCCTTAAAAACATTTCTTTCTTTGTGAGTTCTGGATCTACGGTTTTGATTTTTTACTTTCTCATAGAGAAAACATTGTAATCGTCCAAAAATTCGACCTTGAGATTTTGATGAATCTCGATGTTTTAGATCTCCCCGAGTCCGATTTAGTTTCTCGTAGGGAAATTATTGTAACCGTCCAAAAATTCGACCTCGAGATTTTGATGAATCTCGACGTTTTAGATCTCCCCGAATCTGATTTAGTTTCTCGTAGGGAAATTATTGTAACTGTCCAAAAATTTGACCTCGAGATTTTGAAGAATCTCGATGTTTTAGATCTCCCCACGTCCGATTTACTTTCTCATAGAGAAAACATTGTAACCGTCCAAAAATTCGACCTTGAGATTTTGAAGAATCTCGATGTTTTAGATCTCCCTGAGTCCGATTTAGTTTCTCGTAGGGAAATTATTGTAACCGTCCAAAAATTTGACCTAGAGATTTTGAAGAATCTCGATGTTTTAGATCTTCCACAGTCCGATTTACTTTCTCATAGAGAAATCATTGTAATCGTCCAAAAATTCGACCTCAAGATTTTGATGAATCTCGACGTTTTAGATCTCCCCGAGTCCGATTTACTTTCTCGTAGGGAAATTATTGTAATCGTCCAAAAATTCAAATCTCGATGTCTTAGATCTCCTCGAGTCCGATTATAATTCTCATAGAGAATTCATTGTAACCGTCCATAAATTCGACCTCGAGATTTTGAAGAATCTCAACGTTTCAGATCTCCCAGAGTCCGAAAATATCATTTTTGGAATTACGTCTGTCTGTGTGTGTTTGTAAAGACGCTTTCACTTCGGTCAACCAAAACGTAGATTTCTATCAACTTTTGAGTCACTTCCACTAACATGAAGTCATACTTTACCTTTAATTCCTGCAGCTTCAGAGTCCGATTTATTCCACTTTACTTTTATAATAATTGTTCATTATCTTATTAATTTGATTTGACTTCTTGTTGATGGTTCTTTAATGTCCATAATCTAAAAATATTCTCCTTGTCTTGCGGTTTATCCATCCCCATATCCGAGGATACGAGAAAGTCGAGCGGAGAGCACTCCCGCTTGTTTCTTTCTTGTTTTGACGTGAGGTCGGATTGCCTTCTGCTCTCTGCTAACGTTTTGTCTTCCGGTTCTTCACCAAAGTCCTTCAACAAGAAGAGCAAGTCATTGAGGCGCGGTGGCCGAGTGGACCCTCCGTCCCTCGGTCTCCCCCTCAGCTTCACGCCGCTCTCGTTCCTCCTGCGTAGGTTGGACTTTTGTCTTTGGAGTTGACGTCTCATCTGCTCGTTGTTCTCTTTCAGGAGGATGATCTTGACTGGTGGGGCGGATGTGCCGCACCCATTTGGCCTGGTGGTATTTGAGAGTAACGTCTACTTCACTGACTGGACTAAGATGGGTTTGGTCAAAGCCAACCGCTTCGGTGGTGGAGAAGAAGCTACCGTCCTGTATCGCTTAACAGAGCGTCCAGGGCATGTGGTGGTCCTGCATCCAACTCTCCAGCCGATGGGCAAGTACAAGAGGTCCTAATCACTTTGGGGGGGTAATTTTTCTTCATTTATTCTTAAGGATTGTTGCCAACACAAACGCTACTCTGCAGCACTGACTCACGACCTCAGCTCTGGTGTGCCCCCCATAGCTGTGAGTTTCTATTGCCACCAGTTGGACTCGTTGTTCTTGACTTCAGTTGAGCTCGTTTTCCAGGTCCTGTCCTTGTTATTGTCTTATTCGAAGACAGTGGAGTTTTGGCAAAACTTGCAATGACAATGTTGACACTTTTGAGTCACTAAGCTGTCCCCTTGTCTTCTCCAGATCCTTCTTAATAGTTCTCAAGGTTTTCAGCTTCACCTCCATAGTCTCAATTGTTTGTTCCCGATTCCCATAACTCTTTGCCTAAACCTTCCTGGTGTCAGTCCTCCATGCACTTCCCCTTCACTTCCACGGTGTGTCCTCGAGAACCGGAAGAATTACTGCTTTAATCGATGCCTCTGAGAACGTTGAAGTTGTGGGCCCGTACTTGTCACCTGTCTCGGAATTACTCTTGGGAATTGCACTAAAAGCTGGACAAGGAGACGACTTTGTTCAACCTCAGGGTAGGACATGAGGAAATATTACGAAGCATCCCAAATTCCAGTCCCAAAGAGGAGTAGGAGGCCACATTGGAGGATGAAGGACATGCAGTTTTATGGCACCCCTTGCTGGAAATTAACACTTTTGATGCCATTTTGTAGTTTTCTGATTCTGAGGCCTCACCATAAAGACAGTAATAATAATGGATAATAATCAAAGAAAAAGCAAAACACAATATATAAGCTGCCCATAGTTATTGCCACTTTGCGACATCGTGAATAATACTGGCACGAGATGGAAAGACTGAGACACGCACGGCGAATGAGAGCTGAGCCCGACACCCGGGCACATTAATTTACCAATGAAGGATCCGCAGTGTTAACTATGACCACGGGAGACATCACGTGAAGTGCCAGCCACGGCTAATCCTGCACTGTTACCGAAGCTGCGTTGGCTCTCCAGTGTTCCCAGTTGTCTCCCAGAGTTGCTTGTCGTGTCCCACTCCCTGATCCCCTCCGTTTATCCAGTGCCCCAGGAGCCCCCCAGCTTGTAGTGTGGAGCGTAACGTGAACGTCCCAGGGTTTGGTGGAGCACAGAGCTCAGCGTAGCTGGGTGACATGTTCCTGTCAATCACCCGCCCAGCCCCGCCCACCTTCAGGGGGAGACCCAGCCCACTAATCCGTGATATCTCTAGCGAGTCTCGTATGTATGCGGTGGTCTCTGTGTGCATCTCGCGTTCACGTTAACTAACACGTATAACCTGCGTATTACGTGACACGCTGTAAGGGCGCTCAAAGTTTGGTGCGAAATTCGAGAAGGTCAGCTTTGACCTACTTAACTCTTCACGACCACAAAGCTGCCGTTTTCCTGTGGCCAAAATGCAGAACGTTACCTACACTCGTTTTTGCATTTCGATCTGAAATTCTTTTTAGCTGTTGAATAAATGGTGGATCTTTTCCATCGCCATTTTGAACCAGTGTCCCCCTTATTTTCAGCTAGTGCACCCTCCTGTACATCATCAGCCCACAGCCTTTCTCCTTTTAAGCAGACGATTCGAAATCCTTCTATGCTCTTATAAATGGCCCACCCTGCTGCTTCTTCTTGTTCAGGACCCCCTTTGAGTTATGGAGGTGAATGGGTTGTAGAAGCCGAAGGGAAAAAAACACTTGGATCCGTACCGTGGGTACTTGTGGGTAAGGGGACGTTCGTATTTTGAAGATGGTTTAAGGCAGGGGTGTCCAACTCTGGTCCTGGTGGTCCGCAGTGGCTGCAGGTTTTCATTCCCACCCTTCTCCTAATCAGTTTTCACTGCTAATGAACTCTGTCCCCCCTTCATTTTAATAGGCCTGTTTTTAAGGAGTCATCCCTCTGAATCGATTTGTTTTGTCATTAAATGGTTAAACGAGCCAACAGATGACCAGCTAAACTGGAACGTCCAACTCCAGCCAGTTTCACTCCAACCAGTTCCTTAATGAGAAGCCGATTCTTGCAGTTCATTAAGGCCATCATTGAATATCACGACTCTTTGCTGCTCTCGTTCTGCCACAGCAGGCTGTTGATTTTCTGTTTTTTTTAAGACCACCGTCAAGATGTTTTGGTGACCTGAGCAGATCAACGTGACCGAGACCCTCATCTTTCTTAATTTTCAGGTTAGCTGGTCAATTGTTTTGTGTCTCCTTATTGTTTGGCTGCTCATTAAGGAAAAAGAAACAACTAAGGGGGTCCGAGTCACGTCAACTAAAACAAAGGCCGAATGAGTGAATCAGCAGCAAAAATGGCTCACTAGTTAAGAAGATGGTTAGAATGAAAACCTGCAGCCACTGCGGCCCACCAGGACCGGAGTCCAGAGTTGGACACCCCTGAACTAAGGGGTCTGAGTCACGTCAATTAAAATGAAGGCAAAACAAGTTCATCAGCAGCAGAAACACCTCACTAATTACAAAGATGGTTAAAATGAAAACCTGCAGCCACTGCGGCCCACCAGGACCAGAGTTGGAGACCCCTGGTTTAAGGGTGTCATCACCTCTACTCCTCGAGCCCCTTAAAGTGAGCTCTTTAGAGAGTTAAGAAGCAGGAAATGCAAAGCACACCATGGAGTGACCCTGCAGTCTCCGGTTGACTTCTGGCCTTTTTGTGAAGCCCACCATGGGGATCCTCGTAGACCAGATTGCGTTATCCTTGTCCATTCTTGCTTTTCTTCTGATGGTCTCTCTCTCTCTCTCTCTTTAAAGCTATAAGTCCGTGTGGGAAGCACAATGGCGGCTGTGAGCAGATCTGCGTCCTGAGCCATCGGTCCGACAACGGTGGGCTTGGATTTCGCTGCAAGTGTCGTCTGGGATACGACCTCCAAGAAGATGGCCACAGCTGCATCAGTAAGTGGCATCCACGCCTTATGGTGGCTGCAAACACAGAGCGGTGGGCAGACACTGTGGGCCAACTTTACACTGGACCTTTGGACTGATCAGTATGAATGTCTGATATATATGAAATTTGTGAATTTCCCCTTGGGATTAATAAAGTATCTATCTATCTATCTATCTATCTATCTATCTATCTATCTATCTATCTATCTATCTATCTATCTATCTATCTATTATATAGTGCCTTTCACATCTATCTATCTATCTATCTATCTATCTATCTATCTATCTATCTATCTATCTATCTATCTATCTATAGCGCCTTTCCTATCTATCTATCTATCTATCTATCTATCTATCTATCTATCTATCTATCTATCTATCTATCTATCTATCTATCTATCTATCTATCTATCTATTATATAGCACCTTTCCTATCTATCTATCTATCTATCTATCTATCTATCTATCTATCTATCTATCTATCTATCTATCTATCTATCTATCTATCATATAGTGCCTTTCACATATCTATCTATCTATCTATCTATCTATCTATCTATCTATCTATCTATCTATCTATCTATCTAACAATATATCTATCTATTATATAGTGCCTTTCACTTCTATCTATCTATCTATCTATCTATCTATCTATCTATCTATCTATCTATCTATCTATCTATCTATCTATCTATTATATAGTGCCTTTCACATCTATCTATCTATCTATCTATCTATCTATCTATCTATCTATCTATCTATCTATCTATAGCGCCTTTCCTATCTATCTATCTATCTATCTATCTATCTATCTATCTATCTATCTATCTATCTATCTATTATATAGCACCTTTCCTATCTATCTATCTATCTATCTATCTATCTATCTATCTATCTATCTATCTATCTATCTATCATATAGTGCCTTTCACATATCTATCTATCTATCTATCTATCTATCTATCTATCTATCTATCTATCTATCTATCTATCTATCTATCTATCTAACAATATATCTATCTATTATATAGTGCCTTTCACTTCTATCTATCTATCTATCTATCTATCTATCTATCTATCTATCTATCTATTATATAGCGCCTTTCCTATCTATCTATCTATCTATCTATCTATCTATCTATCTATCTATCTATCTATCTATCTATCTATCTATCTATTATATAGTGCCTTTCATATATCTATCTATCTATCTATCTATCTATCTATCTATCTATCTATCTATCTATCTATCTATCTATCTATCTATCTATCTATCTATCTATCTATCTATCTATCTATTATATAGCACCTTTCCTGTCTCTGTCTGTCTATCTATCTATCTATCTATCTATCTATCTATCTATCTATCTATCTATCTATCTATCTATCTATCTATCTATTATATAGCGCCTTTCACATATCTATCTATCTATCTATCTATCTATCTATCTATCTATCTATCTATCTATCTATCTATTATATAGTGCCTTTCATATATCTATCTATCTATCTATCTATCTATCTATCTATCTATCTATCTATCTATCTATCTATCTATCTATCTATCTATCTATTATATAGCACCTTTCCTGTCTCTATCTATCTATCTATCTATCTATCTATCTATCTATCTATCTATCTATCTATCTATCTATCTATCTATTATATAGCGCCTTTCACATATCTATCTATCTATCTATCTATCTATCTATCTATCTATCTATCTATCTATCTATCTATCTATATAGCGCCTTGACATGCCATTCACACCCTTCACTTTTCAATCATTCTCTTAGGTTGCAGCCGTCTGCTAAAATATTTTAGTTCATATTTTTTTTTCCCTCATCAAGTAACACTCGATACCCCAGAATGACAAAGTGACAAACAGGAATTTGGAAATTTCTGTAAATGTATTAAAAATTTTAAAAAGTGAAAAAAAGTATTCGGACTCCCAAACCCACCCAACCGTGGCAGCCCATCGAGCCCAGAATCTTATTGGGTTTGATGCATCTGGATTTGGGGAACTCCTGCCATTCTTCTCTGTGACACCCCTCAAGCGTTGTGTGTCTCTGTAGATGGAATGATTGGGCGGGGGGGGGGAGTAAGAACAAAAAGTTTAGGAAACCCACCCAGAATTACCAAAGTGAACTTGGGTTTATTAAAAATGAATAGCTCAGCTATCCCAGTGGCACAAATTTTCAGACCCTTTTGTTGAAGACAATTGGCAGCCATTCCAGCCCTGAAGTCTTCACACCCCTGGATTTGAGAGATCTTCTGCCAGTTTGACGTGACGAGTGTCCCACACTTGGATTTGGGGGATCGTCTGCCATTCTTCTCTGCAGGTTCCCCAACCTGATGGACAGCCAGTGTCGGGTCCCTCCAGAGATGTCTGATTGGGGTCAAGTCCCGGCTCTGGCTGGGCCACTCAAAGCCTTTCCCAGAGTTGTCCCTAATGTCAGGAGGTGACTCTTTGGCCCAACCTGAGGTCCAGAGTGCTCTGCTGC
This sequence comes from Erpetoichthys calabaricus, assembly GCF_900747795.2. Taxonomy (NCBI): domain Eukaryota; kingdom Metazoa; phylum Chordata; class Cladistia; order Polypteriformes; family Polypteridae; genus Erpetoichthys; species Erpetoichthys calabaricus. The sequence goes on from NC_041407.2 coordinate 109,294,372, forward strand.
AAGTTTCCATTAGGAATATCTCTGGATTTTGCTCCGTTCAGCACTCCCTCAACCCTAACTTGTCCCCCAGTCCCTGCTGCTGCCAACACCATGCTGCCCCATCGGACTGGCACTTCACAGGTGATGAGTTTACTGGTTCCCTCCAGACTTGATGCTAATCTTGGCTTCATCTGACCAGAGTGCTTTATCTCTCACAGTCTAAGAGTCCTTTAGGTGCCTTTTTCCCAAACGTAAAGTGGGCTTCCATGTGTCATCTGGTCCATCTTTCTGCCATAAATCCCAAATTGTGTTGCAGTGATGGCTGTCCCCCTGGAAGCTTCTCCCATTTCCACACAGGTTTTCTAGAGCGCAGCCAGCAAGACCCTCAGCTTCTTGGCCCACCCATCTTACTGAGGGCCTTCTGTCCTGATTGCCCAGGCTAGTAAGAGCCGTGGTGGGTTCAAACTTCTTAAGTTTAAGAATTATGGAGTCCGCTGTGCTTTTGGGACCCATAAAGGCTGCAGACATTTTTTTTGCAGATCTTTGTCCCCACACAATCCCCTCTCTAAACTTCCTTGGACCTCACGGCTTGGTTTCTACTCAATTGTCAGACCTTCTGCAGACAGGCGTGTGCCTTCAACTGAAGTGATCCCAGGTGGACCCCACACGTCTCAATGGGATGCACCTGAGCAAAGTTCACATGTCATTGCAAGGGGTCTGAAGACTGGTGTCGGTGGGCCGTTCCATTTTACTTTAAATTCTCTCTTCAGTTTGTCAATCGTCGTAACTGAGAGTTTTACTCGGAGGGAAAAAAAAAATGAATTTAGATATTTTAGCAAAAGGCAGCAACTTAACGAAATTTGCAAATAGTGACGGTGGACCTGAAGACCCTCTAAGCTGCCTGTTCATTGAGGAGACACCAAGCTGACCCCCCGGCTCTCCAGAGGACTCACTGAAGTTCTTTTCTCTTTTTCTCCCCATCAGAGCTGGACAGGTTTCTCCTCTTTTCCTCCAAAAACATCATTCGAGGAATCCCTCTGGACGTGTCCCAGCAGGAGGACGTCATGTTGCCCATCAGTGCCACGTCTTCCTATTTCACTGGGCTGGACTATGATGTCCAACAGGAGACCCTTTACTTTAGTGACATTTATAACAGCCGCCTCTACAAGGCCAAGATCGACGGCACAGGTAAGTCTCCACCATCAAGATCCAGAGAGGATCGTTTTCGAGAAAATGCTTTGGAAAGCTGCAGCAGTTCCATGGAAAGCTTAGGAAGAAATTGAGTGCTGATATTGGATTATTTAGGATGGGAGAGGAATACTTAGAGGGACAAAACGACCAAAACATCACAGCTAGTGTCCCTGCTCCCTGTAGTGGACTGTCTAGGTGGTCACAGCATAGGCAGGGTGGCCCATTGTGGCTGTGTGGTCCTTCAACTCACTTCAGTTTGTATCATCTGCCTTTTCTTCTTCCCAATTCCATTTGCTGTAATCCTCGGACAATTCATTTGTCCCTTAACATCAGCAATTGACATCTTTCTTCCTCTCACTCACCAGGGTCAGTACAGTTGGCCTCATCGGTTTTGTCCCAGCAGCCCACCAGTATGAGAAGCCCACCCCACATACAGTATGATGCACCCTTGGACTTGTCTCGATGTTACATCTGTAAAAGGAAATGAGGGCACACATAGAAGGTTAGGGACACCCCAAGGCCACATGGAGCAAACACAATAAAATGGTGCGAGTCTAACATCAGGCTGGGGAAAGATGTTAAAGAATCATAACCAGCGCTGGCGTCCACTTGTTGTCCGAGATTGTGGATATCAGCAGCTCTCTATGTTGTGATGGATGGCCGAGGTCCATGCCTGGCCGGGATGCCCCTTCACAACATCTGCCAGGGGGACAAGGGTGGGAAGCCCAGTATGACCCCCTGGACACTAGATGGCAGCCTCCCTGGGTTGCAGCGGTGACTCGGACTCCCCCAGGGCTTCATGGGGGTTGGAGTTCTTTGCAGCTCTGTGGGGTTCCGCAGGCGCTGCCAAGGGGTACTGCAACAGAAGCGGCTGGCCCCTTTTGGGCACTGGTTTCACCTTACCTGGAAGTGCAGCCAGATGTCAGCAATCAAACACCTGGAGCACTTCTGGGTACCCAATAAAAGGGAGCCAGCGAACCCCACTTAGCGGCCAGAGTCGGGTGGAAGGAGGACAAAGCTGTGGAGGAGGAGTGGTGGTGAAATAGAGAGGAGTGTGGTGACTCAGTGTTTAGTGCTTGGCACTGTGTTGTTGCTGGAGGGTTCATTGGGAAGACGTGCCCTCCAGCTGAAGAAAATAAAAGTCTTTTGTACTTTTATACGCGCCTCCCATGTCAAGTCTGTCCCAGGTCGGGCACAATATAGCGCCTTTCTTACACTGCAAACATTTTCCGGGTTTCTTTTTGCTCTGAACGTTTACTGAAGAGTTTTCGGTTCCCATGGTGGTCTCGCCGACAGTTTCCTGATCAGCCCGGTGTGGAAATAACACGCCGTCACCCACGTACGCATGGGAGGCAGCTAAAGGGTCCGAAGAGTGACAATTCCATATCTGACCAAGGGCTGGCGAGGTGCACTGACTTTTTCTCTCAGTCCTCTGCAGACCATTCACGGGAAATCCCACGGGGGTCCTACACCTGTGATGATGTCACTTCCTGTTGCAATGTTGTCACTTCTGGTCCCGGCACCTGTGATGATGTCACTTCCTGTTACAATGACGTCACTTCTGGTCCCAGCACCTGTGATGGTGTCACTTCCTGTTGCAATTACGTCACATTTGGTCCCGGCACCTGTGATGACGTCACTTCCTGTTGCAATGGCGTCACTTCTGGTCTCGGCGGCTGTGATGATGTCACTTCCTGTTGCAATGTCGTCACTTCTGGTCCCGGCACCTGTGATGATGTCACTTCCGGTTGCAATGTCGTCACTTCTGGTCCTGGCAGCTGTGATGACGTCACTTCCTGTTATGATGGTGTTACTTCCGGTTCCAGCGGGCGTGATGACGTCACTTCCTGTTGCGATGAGTCCCACTGAGCCACTAAGTCCGTCTTGCGCTGTGATGCCTCTGAGGTCATTTTTGATGAGTTTTGATGATCATCCTCACGCAGCAACAGTCAATGGCGTAGTCGGCAGTAACCTGTTAGCCATGCAGACATCACTGAAAGTAGACGACGGGACACAGTGACCTGTCAGCCACAGTTCAGCTACTTAGAGAACAGTCGACTTGGCTTACAGGATGGATTGAAAACACAGACAGAATGACGACAATTGAGTGCAAAACGCCGGTGAAAAGTCGTTGCTACAGTACAGCATTCAACGAGAAGATCGGCAGCTTCATACAATTCATCATCAGCCATCGAGGTCAGAGTTGATGGTGACGACACACTGAACGTTGAAGCCACTGCATCGAGACTGTGAAACCGCTATTTTAGTTGAAGTTATTCAAAATCTTTTAAAAATCTATATGTCCCCAAGTGGGACCCCCAAGCTTGTAGGCCCTTGTGCTTTGTACAATCTGCCCAATCCATTGCTACGCCAGTGCGCACCACCTCAGCAGACATGGACCCAACGACCAGACGTCACATCGAGGGGCGTACAAGTGGCAAGTTAGATGTCTTCTGATGAAACTTTGAGGAATTGTAAAAGCCGTTCCTGTGTGGCCAGACGTCCCGACCTCCTCACCACGCTGTCCTAAGCTTTATTAACGCTTACAACGAGTGTCTGCTCTTTACCTACCTGGGGTGTTTGCCTTTCTTTCGATGTCACCGTTCTGTTGTTCATCAAAGTAGGGTGACATAGTGGCCAGTGGCTTAGTGGACATCCTACGCTAAACTAAATGGAGAACATTTGGGATGATTTCCATGTTTTGGTCTTTCTGTGTCTCTATAGGCCTGGAGGTGATTTTGGGTCACCGGATTGGAGGGGTAGAAGCGATGACCTTTGACTGGATCTCCAAAATTCTTTTCTGGACTTCTTCTACATATAAGACCATCACAGCTTTCAAAGTGACGGATAAGTCAAGGCGGGATATCATCACCAATCTGGGAAAGCCGAGAGGAATTGTGGTGCACCCTGGAATTGGGTAAGGCTGTCGTGAGTTCCTAGTTGTTCCTGCTTCACATTTTAATGAGCAGTTGATCCTTTACAATAATACATTTGATTTTTTTATAGTAGTGTAACAGGGTGGCAGGGGGGTGGCACTGCTGCCTCACACTAAGGAGGCTGGCGTTCGTACCCCAGCTCTTCCTGTGTGGACTCTCCTCGTATCTGCATGGGTTTCCTCCCACAGTTTGAAGATATGCAGGTTAGGTAGCGTGGCATCATTAAAGTGTGTGCCTGCGTGTGAGTCTGTTCACCCTGTGATGGACCAGTGCCATCCTGCCTCCTCCCTACACTTTCTGGGATGGACGCCTGAGACCCATTAGTTAGTTAGTGATGTTATTAGCGCCAAGGCGGTGGAAGTATGAACTGGCGTTGTGTGTTTCATGCCAGCTTATATAAAGGGTGGGCATGCCACACTGGCTGAAATAAGCCCAACTTCTAAGGATAGCCAGCTACCTTAAAGAACCAAAAAAAAAAATGAGAAAAAAGCCTTTGGGTCACTGCTGGCAAGTATCAGGTAGTGCTAAATTGGTGTTAGCGGTGGGATAAGCAGGAGACCTCCAGTACGACTTAGTAATGTGCTGAGCAGCGTGGAAAACCACAAAACAACTTGCTGGGCTTTTTTGAGTTGTTGATGGTGAGTCTTGAAACTGAGATCTGGGGGTCTGGAACACTGGATGTAGCATTAGTTCAGCATGAGAGACCACCAACAGACCGTGACCATTGGAGCTCCACATGAAGAGGTCTCCCTGCTTGCATATAATGATGACAGCACCACCCCTAAGCACCAAAAACACCTGCAGCACCACATGACAGTGCAGTGCTCGACACCCTTGGGCTGTATGACCGCAGCAAAAAGAGAAGACCACCCGACTGTTTGGAAGATTTTGTGTGTGGTTACGAGGAGTTAGAAGTGGTCGCTGGGGACAATGGAGCTCTCAAAGGGATCAAGCTGGGGGTGACATCAGTGCCAAGTCAGCAGCAGTATGAACTGGCCTTTATTGTTCAAATGACCAGCTAGAGTGCCAGCCTGTAAAAAGGGTGAAGCTGCACCCGCCACTCAGTGTCTGGCTAGTGTGTCCAAAGTGACCCATCATGCCACTCAGTGCCCAAAGTGACCCATCCTGCCACTGAATGTCCAGCTAGTGTGTCCAAAGTGACCCATCATGCCACTCAGTGTCCGTCTAGTGTGTCCAAAGTGACCCATCATGCCACTCAGTGTCCAAAGTGACCCATCCCGTCACTGAATGTCCGGTTAGTGTGCCCAAAGTGACCCATCCCATCACTCAATGTCCGGCTAGTGTGTCCAAAGTGACCCGTCCTCAAAGGGACAGCGAGCTACCAGAAAGAACAAGGAGTCGGTGGGTCAGTGCTGGAGTAGCATTTGTACTGAGCTGCCATCCTAAAGCTCTTTTTCATTTCTGATACACAAACCGTTTCCAGATTCATTTCTACAGTCAGAGGGGACGATGTTAGGAGCTTCTGGCATAAAATATAAAAATAAACAAAACACAATAAAAATGAAATTTGAGGAGCATCAGCACATCCACTGAACTTGCTCTGCCATTTTCAAATTGGCCTTAACAGAAATCCAAGCCATTTGTTGGTTTCATTTTTCATTGGCACTGCAGTGTCTGAATGCGACTCACCCCTGACAGGCGTCGCGGTGTAAGACCCTGACGTCAGCTTTGTTGAGATGACGTCAGCTTAGGGAGGACATCTTGAAGGTGACCGGTCAATCATTCGATTGCGTAATTCTGCTCTGTCCCTTCCTCACAGTTACCTTTTCTGGACTGACTGGGAGCGGCCGGCAAGAATTATGAGAGCCTGGTGTGACGGTTCCAACAAGGTTCCCATTGTGAACACAACGTTGGGGTGGCCTAATGGAATTGCGATTGACAGGTACTGGACATTATCTTTAGACTGTGCTGTCGGCCGCCCTGTAGGGTATCAGATCGTTTTTAAAAATGTAACAATTTGTGTGCGACAGGACCACACTCCGACTCTACTGGGTGGACGCGCTCTTCGACACCATAGAGCACAGCGACGTCAACGGCCTGGCCAGGCAGACCTTCTCCAGCATTGGACAGATCACTCATCCCTACAGCCTGGCTGTCCATGGAGGTGACCTCTTTATGCTAACTGGTTTGGTTTTGGCCCACTTTACGCTAGTTAGGGGTCCTGTAGGTTCCTCTGTAAGTTAGTTCATCAGGGTTCATTTAAGTGAAACGAATAACTTAAGTTAAGCAGCCTGTGGTTTCTTCTGCTGGACAGAGGACCTCTTATTTTGTTGTTTATACAAACGTATTGTACAATGTGCCCGACAACCTGCCATTTCTTCTTCATATGGATCATGCAGAGCATCTCTACGTGTCTGACTGGAGACTCCAGGCCTTATTCCGAGTGAGCAAGGCAGATGCCAATGGGATCGACATAATTCGCCAAGGAATCCCCAACATCATGGCCGTCAAGGTGTATGACGTGCATCATCAGACAGGTAAGGCCTAAGACGCTCCGATTCTCTCCTAGGCCCCCCGTAATGGTGGCTTTGCAGGACTGTAACCTTTCGGTGACTCTACCAATAGGCATCAAGAACAAGTGCAACCTGAACGTGACCGTGAATGGCGACTGCAGCCATTTCTGCTTTGCCATCCCTAATGGGCGAGTATGCGGGTGCCCCTATGGCATGAAGCTAACCAGTGATAATTTACACTGCACCCCTGACAACTCCACGGAACCCCCAGAAGACGTCTGCGGACCCTTCTCCTTTTCCTGTGATGAAGGTCGCTGTATCCCCAGCTGGTACTGGTGTGATGGATTTGCGGACTGCTTGGACAAAACCGATGAGGCCAACTGTACTGACCCTGGTGAGTGAGTGAGTGAGTGGAAAAAAGATGGCGACTATTGATGGTAAGGGGCGTACACATTGTCATTTGTTCTTTCTTTGCACCTTATACAATTAGGAATTATTAGTATTAGGAATTAAGTATCCATATTAAGTACTAGGAATTTCTTACCATGGGGTCAGAGCACAGGGTCAGCCATTGTATGGCGCCCTCTGGAGCAAGTGCAGGTTAAGTGCGCCAGCGGAGTAGGATCCCCTTTGGCAGCAGGTAACCTTCCGGATACCAGCGCAGATCCTTAGCCTCGGAGCCACCACTCTGCCCTATTTATAGTGAGTGGCATACGGAATTGGAAACAAGATGCAGTAAGGGGCGTAACGGGTCAAAAGAGACCAAGGGGCGAAAATCAAAGTCAAGGGTGTAAGCAGGAAGCCAAAGACCACCCCGGTGTAAGACTGTCCTTGCAAATAAGCTAACTGCCATAAAATGAACAAGTGTTTACCCACCGAGGGACGGCGAATACTGAAACGGTCACATCTTGATAGAATCACGCCAACTACATCATCAATGAGGAAATCGAGGTCATGTGAGGGCACGGAGACACGTAAAGAGTAAAAACAACGAAAATATGATCTGCAGATCCAAAAAAATCCGAAAACGAACTGAAAGTACTTGAGTACGTGCAAGTCGGATTAACTGGCAACTCTCGTTTGACTCCAGCGTGTAAAGAAGCCAGAACTTCCAGGTAGGCCTAAAAAAATACCAGTAGGCCTCACCTGCTCAAAGTAAGCCTGGCCCCAAACTCAAGCAGCGGGCACTGCAGCAGAAGTTCATTCTTTTAAAACTTACTAGGGAGAGAGGAAAACTGTCTAAACCCCTGGCCCTAAGGAGAAGAAACAAATACCCAACAGAACTACGAAATGGCAGTGCCCACGAAAAAGAAAATGGTGGTGAAAATATAAACAAAATAACAGAATTTCTTTAAAAACGGTGAAAGTCGTGACCCGAGTGGCACTGAAGACAACGGGGCCCCGGTTTAGTGAGAAGTGTGGAGAGATCTGCTGGGTTTTAACTGGCTCTGTGTTTTTTTTTCAAGGTGTAACTTGCTCTCCTTCTGCATTTAAATGCGGTAGCAACGTGTGCATCCCACAGTCATGGCGCTGCGATGGCCTGGAAGACTGTGCGGATGGCAGCGATGAAGACAATTGCCCAACCAAGGGTCCAGTCTATTGCCGAGAGGGCTTCTTCTCCTGTGAAAATGGCAACTGCGTCCCCATAAGTTGGCTCTGTGACACCGTCAACGACTGTGGTGACGGCTCCGATGAACGAAACTGCAGTGAGTTTCTCTTTTCATTCTTCACAGCATTTAATAGTGAAATGGACATCCCTGTCCTCCACTCTGTGATGGATGTTGTCATCAATCTAAGTGAGACTGTGTTAGTTTCACACCACGCTTCCCTGGGGAGTTTACGTCTGCAGTCCGATTCCTTTCAGCAGATGTGGAAACAGAAATGACAGGTGGTGGTCTCGGCACAGTGTCTAGGGAATCCTGGGGAGGTTCACATGAGGTGTGAATGTGGAGGCCGATCGGACTATGGGAAATGCTGTGCATTGTGGGTAAAATTATCACCGTGTCTCGTAGTCGAGCGATGCCATTGCTGCCAGTAATCTCAGCATAAAGAGCTGAAGATCAGCCTGGCATACCAAGGAGGCCTGATGCTCTCTCTATATTTGTGCTGACAACCATCCATCCATCCATCATCCAACCCTAACACAGGGTCACGGGGGTCTGCTGGAGCCAATCCCAGCCAACACAGGGTGCAAGGCAGGAACAAATCCCAGGCAGGACGCCAGCCCACTGCAGGGCACACACACACACACACCAAGGACAATTTAGGACCACCAATGCATCTAACTGGATTATGGGAGGAAACCCACACAGACACGGGGAGAACATGCAAACTCCACACAGGGAGGACCCAGGAAGCAAACCCAGATCTCCCTACTGCGAGGCAGCAGCACCACCACTGCGCCACCGTGCCACCCTGGCTAACAACCACCAAATAGCAAATAACTGCGTGAAACAAATTGGAGCAAACGACCGTACTCCATAATAATGAAAAACCTTAGGCAACAGTCTATGACAGGGAAAGACGCTCTTTGGAGGCGTCAACGTTCGACCCAGGAGGGCTTCATTTTCAAGAACTCTTCAGCTTCATCAAACGGTTGGCACTGTGTTTGCTGAACAGCCCACATGGTTACTAGTGAATCTGGCGATTTGCCCTTTTCATTTCCGCCCAATCAAAGAAGCCCAGGACTTGCCAACGGGGCATTTCTGGTTACTTCTGATGTGTGTGAAGGTCGGCTGTGTGAGACGTAACTGAACTCACTGGAGAGACGGAGCATCTGCTGCTTTGGACGGGGCGTGTGTGTGTGTCTGTGTGTGTCTGCGTGTGTGTGTGTCTGCGTGTGTGTGTGTGTCTGTGTGTGTCTGCGTGTGTGTGTCTGTGTGTGTCTGCGTGTGTGTGTGTGTCTGTGTGTGTCTGTGTGTGTGTACTTGCATTACTATCTCAAAGGGGACATACGCCTGACTGCACACCAACACAGTGAGGACCTCTGACCAAGTGGGGACCAAAAATGAGGTCCCCATAATTCTGACCATTATAATTAATGCAAAATTGCTTCCTAAGGGGTGTACCATCAAAATCTACCATGACCCCAAAAATCGTATTTCTTTGAGTAAAATTTGTGTGTGTGTTTTGAGGCTGGCTGCTCACAGTGTGTAAAACCCCCTACAGACACTTTGCGGTACTGCAGTGTGTTTTGGGGCTGGATGATCACAGCATTTAACACCCCCTACAGGCACTTTACGGTACTGCAGGGTTAAGCACACTTTTGGTCATGTGGCAGCTACACCGGATGTTACCGTTAGGTGCCTGCATATGGAGGAAAGATTGATAGAGTGAAAGGATAAATTACAAACTGTAAAAAAAGGTAAACAGTATTTTAATACATGTGATGTTAGAGTAAGTAGTTAAACGTTATTATTATTATTAGCCAATGAAGATGACGTTTTTATCTACATAAAGCTTTGCTTGGATAAACATTTGCCAGGATATGTTGTGTTTGTTCGTTTTTAAGAAGACCCTGCTTGGCTATTTTTATATGTCGGCTTTATTATACATTTCATTTTAAAACACAAATTATGCATGTTTATATTCGGGAGTTTATATGTATATGTTTGTATATATATATATATATAGACGTATGTTGAAAATGAAAAGACAACGAATAAATCCGGAAAGCGACGCTATTCGGTATGTGAGGTCATCTTCGGACAAACGCGGATTGGAAATTAAATTTATCAATTCAGAGAAAGGTAAGTTGTTTATAACCATTTTTTTTCTTTAATTATTAACCTTGCAGTTATATTAGCGAAGTACGTTTGACATACTCGGTCGTTCGCAGGACGTGGAGTGTTTGCGGTGGAGGCATTGGAAAGGGGTGACTTTGTGGCAGAGTACCGCGGTCAGCTAATAGACAGGGCTGAAAGTGAGAGGAGGAGGCGAGTGTACCATCCTGCCACTGCCGTCTTTCTTTTCGACTTTAAATGGAATGGGAAAAGTTTTTGGTGAGCTGTATTTATTTTTCTAATTTATGGTGAAAGTGTATTACAGTCTCTTCCGAAGTCAATATTGCAATAGTTAACAAAACGTCAGAATGAAAGTAAACGGCAGAACAAAGTAATACTGCCAGACAGTATAATCAGGTTTCCCTGTCCCCGAATAAAAAATAAATGATGTTTAAAATACTTTATGATATATACAACAAACCCGCTTTAACATTAAAAAAACGGCATAATAATAACCTGATAGCGCACGTGTAACGCAAATATCTTATGCAGTCTGAAGCGTCGGGACTCCTGGAGAAGCAGCTCCGAGATCCGCGTTCTCAGACACCGCAGTTAGTGAGCACTTTAGTGGAATCAGCCAGCTGCCTCGACCCTCTGTCCGCCCCTCTCTGCCTCAGAGGCAGTTCGTATGCCCACTGTCCACCTGCCCTGTGAGGCACGCTGGCGGCCGCACACTCGGGCAGATGGACTGTAGCAGCCCTGAAACGTGTCTGAAGTGCTCCAAGTGCTCTGTCTGCAACATAGCGATCGCGGAGCTGCTTTTGTGTCAGTTTCTCGAGATAGTCCTTTTCAGTTAAGTGAGGCGCAATCCTCTCAGGTTCAGACCCAAATGTGCTACACGATTATTTCCACGGAGCACTACTCGTTCTAATACATGAGGTAAATTGGCTGTGTGTATGCCACATATATATATATATATTAGTCATTTTTATGTATGTATTTAAACTGTACTGCTGTTACAGCATTGATGGAGCCAAAGATGATGGCTCTGTGGGAAGAATGATAAATGACAACCACAAAAGTCCAAACTGCAAAATCAAGAAACTGGCAGTAGATGGAATGCCACACCTCTGCCTGTTTGCTTTAAGAGATATTCTTCCTGGTGAAGAAATCACATACAGCTATGGAGATGGACCATGGCCTTGGAGAAAGCAGGTAAGAACTGTAGTCTTTATTTATGTATTTAGGATTAGCTTAGGTTGTTGTCACCTGTGAAGTAATTATTTTTGTGTCTGTATGCAGGGAAAAGAAAAAGCCACCATTGTATCATCACCATTACAGACAAATGACAAGGTAACTAAATCTACATTATTAATATATACAGGCATTTTATTTTAATAAAGATTTTTTTAAAGAAGTAACAATAGTACTGATGTTTATTTTTATACATGCATTGCAATGTATTACATTGCCTGAGTCTATACACCTTATTTCACTATTTTTAGATAATAAAGCTGTGTGATTGGAAGTGGAAATATATTTTTATATGATAATAAATTTAAGAAACACAGATATAGTCCCACAATTTCAATTAAAAGTATGAAAATGGATTGTGTACACTTAATTATAGGAAACTAAGAGAGGAAAGAATAAATGTAGGGTAAAATCATTAATTGCATACTAGATTTTCCTAAACAAGAACATATTGGTATTGATTAGCATAATTTTGATATTTGCACTATACATTTTCAGAAAACATACACAGTGTATGACTTAGTGAAAGTTGTTTCCAACTTTTGTAGCACATAAACAATTCTGAATGAAACATATGACAGAAAGAAAAATTAAGTGCACACACCAAAAGAATAAATGTTGTTTAAAGAGGAAGAAAAAATATGGTTATCCTTTTGTGATATCATGTAAATCATGCAAAATGTACAACCATCTACAAGACTTAGAAACCCAGAAACTATTCAAGTAACTGAAAAGTTACTTATTTTTTTATATGAACACTTTAGGCTTTTTTTGATGTTAAACATATCCATTGTAATAGGTTGCTTTTTGGATTATGTAAAATATAAATTAGCCCATATGAAATAATATTTCATGTACATACTGTATAGTGCATATAGAAATGTGACTACTGCTGATTTAGTGTGTAATTTTTGATTCACAGTATCTTTGAATGAGAATTAGGCACTATAAGGAACAGTCAAGTCATATCAAAGATTTACTTTGGGCATTCATATAGTATTTATGACAAAATATGATATTTAAAAAATCCAACAAAGGTTTTTACATCTTTCATCAAGTGGGAAACCAGTAAGTTCATTTTAGTATTAGAAGTATTATTATTGCATATAAGACTGGAAAGTGATAACAGCATACCTGATTTTATTATGCATTTGATCAATATTCTGTTTTTTAGGGCACTGGGGAAAGGGATGTTGCCCAAAGCCAGATCTTGGCTCAACAGCCTACACTGGCACAAGTAAAAGGCACTCTTGCTATTGATGAACAGGTAATATTCTTTATTGCCTTAAACTTTTTTTATTAGACCAATACTTTACATCACTTAATGATACAATGTTATACTGTATATTATCCTTTTATTTTGCTAATCATTTAATTATTTTTGCCTTCTCCTCAGAACCCTGATGGAAGAGAGAAGGCCCTCAGTCATAGCTTAGCTGAAAAGACTTCTGAACCTCAAGAGAAAGAAGCAGTTGTTACTAATGAGCAGGTACAGTTTTTTTACTTAACAAATATAACTAGAAATACATAGTATATATCTTTTAATGGCAAAATGTCTTATTTTGTTTTTAAATTTAATCTGCTACAGTTTATTTCATAAAGTTGTTTTGTTTAAAAATTCTATAGACATTACCCATAAGATCTGTTAACTGTATTCCTCACTTGCTTTATGTCCTCATGATGAGAGTGATCTGAAATATATCTGAATCCTCACAGGAAATGTGTCATTGCTACGTATTTCTTACTGCCCAGCCTACTTCACTAAGGTCCCCCTAATGAAAATGACCTGGAATGTGTGAGAGTCCCCATAAGGGCAGTTAGTGAAGATGGGGTTATTTGTACTACCATCTCCCACTTACTTTAGGTCCATACAATGGTTGTGACTTGAAATGTGTGTGTGAGACCCCACTAGGTTAGTTAGTGATGATGGGGTTTCTTGTGCTACTGTCCACCCACTTAGTTTAGGTCCACACAGTGGTTTTAACCTGAAATGTGTGCGAGTTCCCACAAGGACAGCTTGTTGTGTTTTAAATCCTAAAACATCTTTCTACTTCACTGAGATCTTCATAACAGGAATGACCTGAAGTATGTGTGAGAGTCCCCATTAGGGCAGTTATTGAAGATGGGGTTACTTGTGCTACCTTCCCCCACTTGCATTACGTCCACACAATGCTTGTGACTTGAAATGTGTGTGAGTCCTCACTAGGTTAGTTAGTGATGATGGGGTTTCTTGTGCCACTGTCCACCCACTTAGTTTAGGTCCACACAGTGGTTGTGACCTGAAATGTGTGCAAGTTCCCACAAGGATAGCTATATAAAAGATAGATTTTAAATCCTAAAATATCTTTCTACTTCGCTGAGGTCTTCATAACAGGAATGACTTGAAGTATATGTGAGAGTCCTCACAAGGGCAGTTATTGAAGATGGGGTTACTTGTGCTACCTTCCCCAACTTGCTTTAGGTCCACACAATGGTTGTGAATTGAAATGTGTGTGAGTCCCCACTAGGTTAGTTAGTGATGATGGGGTGTCTTTTGCCACTGTCCACCCACTTAGTTTAGGTCCACACAGTGGTTTTAACCTGAAATGTGTGCGAGTTCCCACAAGGACAGCTTGTTGTGTTTTAAATCCTAAAACATCTTTCTACTTCACTGAGATCTTCATAACAGGAATGACCTGAAGTATGTGTGAGAGTCCCCATAAGGGCAGTTATTGAAGATGGGGTTACTTGTGCTACCTTCCCCCCCTTGCATTACGTCCACACAATGCTTGTGACTTGAAATGTGTGCGAGCCCCCACTAGGTTAGTTAGTGATGATGGGGTTTCTTGTGCCACTGTCCACCCACTTAGTTTAGGTCCACACAGTGGTTGTGACCTGAAATGTGTGCGAGTTCCCACAAGGATAGCTATATAAAAGATAGATTGACTCCTGCTCACCCCTTACTCTATGTCCCCACAGTGAATGTGAACTGAAATATATGTAAGTCCTCACTAGGAATGTTGGTGGTGTTTCAGTACTTTTACCTCACTCTGATTCATTTAGGTCTCCATAATAAAAATGAACTGCTATAAATGACAGTCCTAATACTGATAGTTAATGAAGAAAAGTTGACTCTCCTGTATGTGTTGCACTTATTCTTAAGACCTAACAAACTGTTGTCTTGTCTCCATATTCAACATTCAAGATTTGGCCTGAAAAATGTATTAAGCATAATCTCATTTAATGTACATTATGTACAGCATACTATAAAATCTGGTATTCTGTTATCCCTGTAATTGCCTATAATGACACTTAACACTTATTTGAGCAGAAAGTACTTGATTGTAACTGGCCTTTGCAAAGTGTAAAAGTAAAAAACAACAATGATAGCAATAGTAGGAATATTGCTACTACTACTACTAACAACAGTTAACAACAGTACTAATACTAACACATCATAATGTGTGTCCAATGAATATGACATCCAGTTATATTTTTACAGACTGAAGACAACAGTGGATCTGACACTGAACCAGTTTCTTTAGAAGAGAGTGAGCTTGATTGTACTGTGCCAAAACTTAGGCGCTCTGACAGTGTTATTGTAAGTTATACCTCGATGGCATAAACTTTATAACTCAATATTTTCACTATAAAAGTAACAGTTTGAGTATTTCATAGTGGGTTTTGAAATATTAAGCAATTGCTGCATGTATATACATTATTAATAATAAATATAAAACAAATCAATCATTAATCCAATAATGTAGTTTTCAACACTTGTAAATCAGTATGCAGTATAGGGACTTGGTTCTAGATGGCTTTCTTATGTTTTTAATAGGTGAGCGAAGAGATGCTTCGAAACTGTTCCGAGTCATCAGATTCCAGTATGAACCAAAGCGATGATGACTACATTCCTAAGTCATCAGAAGAGAATAGTCCAGACTGCAGTAGTGACAGCTTATCAGCACACATGAGTGACAAAATAGATAAAGATGAGAAATCCTCTGCGTCATGTTCCACATATGATAGACCTGTACCTGATTCCACTGTTTCAGACTCTGAAAGCAAAGAATATGATCCAGTATCTGTAAAGGCAGTTTCTGTAAAAACTGGTGGAGGAAGAGTATATGACAAAAAACAGTTTTGCCTTTTCTGTGGTAAGTCCTATGCAAAAATTGCCAGGCATATTGAACAAATTCATCACAATGAGACTGAAGTTGCTAAAGCTCTCCAGTTTCCAAGAAAATCAAAAGAAAGAAGACTTCAAATAGATCTTCTTCGAAACAGAGGCAATTTTGCTCACAATGTGGAAGTTTTAAAAATGGGGAAAGGAATGCTCGTACCTCGAAGACAACCTAGAAATTGTTTGCCATCTAAAGATTTTGCACATTGTTTAAATTGTCAGGGTTTTTTTTTAAGACACAATCTTTGGCGACACATGAAACATTGCAAGCTTAGAAAACGTGATCAACCAAAACCTGGAAAAAATAGGGTCCAGTCTTTGTGTGCATTTGCTGAACCTGTGCCTCCTGGTGTTGACAGTGGCCTTTGGAAGCTAATGAGTGAAATGATAAAAGACGACATTTCACTTATAGTCAAGAAGGATCCTTGCATTTTACAAATAGCACGACATCTCTTTAACAGGCTCGGTTCAGACATATCTAAACATGAATACATTCGTCAGAAGATTAGAGAGCTTGGTCGTTTGTTGTTATGTGCAAGACGAATAACACCATTGCAAAATATGAAAGACTTCATAATTCCATCTAGCTTTCCACATGTAGTAACAGCAGTGAAATGTGTTGCTGGGTACGACCAGGAGAGTGGCACGATGAAAACTCCTTCATTAGCACTGAAGCTTGGCCACAGCCTTCAGAAAATATCAAATATAGTGGAAGCCCAGGCAATGGTAGAAGAAAATGAAATGATGGTAAAAAATGCTCAAAGCTTCCGAAAAATTTATGAAACCCAGTGGAATGAGCTAATTTCGTCTGTAGCCCTAAGATGTTTGAGAGAGTCAAAGTGGAATGCACCTCAGCTTTTGCCTTTTACCGAAGATGTGAAAAAAATGCATTTGTATCTTGATGACAAACAGGAAGAAAATTACAAAAATCTTCTAGCTGAGGCCTCTGCAAGAAACTGGGCAAGCCTTGCAAAAGTCACTTTAACACAAATTATTTTGTTTAATCGCAAAAGAGAAGGAGAAGTTTCCAGAATGCTTCTAAATACCTTTTTGTTAAGAGATGTATCAGATTTGCATGGAGATGTTGCTCTTGCTCTTTCGGAACTAGAGCAAAAGCTTTGCCATCACTTTATCAGAATTGAAATTAAAGGCAAGCGTGGAAGGAAGGTTCCTATACTGCTGTCACCAGCTATGCACAGAGCAATGAAGTTGCTTGCAGAAAAAAGAGATGTTTGTGGTGTGCCATGTGACAACAACTATATGTTTGCAAGACCTTCGGCTCTATCTCATTTTCGTGGATCTGATTGTATTCGGCTTTTTGCCAAAGAATGTGGAGCAAAAAGTCCTAAAACGCTTTCATCGACCAAACTCCGAAAACATGTGGCAACTCTGTCAAAAGTTCTTAACTTGAACGATACAGAATTGGATCAGCTGGCTGATTTCCTTGGGCATGACATTAGAGTGCATAGGCAATACTATCGTCTCCCAGAAGGCACTTTGCAGTTGGCTAAGATCAGCAAAATTCTCTTAGCTCTGGAAACTGGGCGCCTTGGAGAGTTTAAAGGAAAAAATCTGGATGATATCACCATTGATCCAACTGGTAATGACCATTTTCTTTCTCTCGATCTCTCTGCCCTAGTGTATACATATGCATAGCCAAACATAGCATACTGCATAGCAAAGACAACATTTGTAAATGTAAAAATAGTTATGAATTTTGGCAGATGTGTCATGTTTGACATGACAAGGGCACCTCCTCCTTTCCACCTCCACTTTGGTTATACAAATATGTCCAAAATGTATGATTTTGAAGTATGCCTCACATGCTGATAATTTAGTGTACTGTAGACACCTACTTTTTCAATAAAGACAGACATACTCTGAAGCTAACCTAACCGAATGGCCCTGGTCCATTTGAAGTGAACAAGATTTAGATAATACCAAACTATTCAAACATAAATATGTTCATAACTACATTCCTAAATAGTAGAATTCTCTACCAGAATTCCTGAACCAATTTAATTTTGTAAGCATTTACTTTCTTTCTCAGTATTCAAAGTTCAGTTTTGTATTTGACTATCGTGTATAGTGATGTATTTAAAAGTAGCTCCTATTTTTTCTTTGACTTTTATTAAAAGATCTTTTTTTACTGTAGAAAAAGTAGTGATTGAAAATGAAACATCAGAAAGTGAGGAAGAATTAAGTGATCATGAAGGTGAAGCAGGTAAGCTCTTGTACATTTCATCTTACTTTGTAAATCCATTGGTGTTAAAGTTTATGGTTTTCTAACTATTCCTAAAATAATTTGACAACATTTTCTTAAATTGATTAGGTTAAATAATTCTTGAAATTTTGTAACAATTGATTATGTTGTGTTTAGAAATGCAAGTTAAGCAGATGAAACGAGCTCAGGGCCAAGTACAGGAAACAAAAGTTAACAGTGTTTGCCAAGGTGAGTACACATCAGTGCTATAATAAAGATTCTTTTTTTAACTAAGCTATACAGAAGTTTATATTCTGCTAATTGGAATTTTGTGGTGCAATTTTTAGGTCATAAACAAGTGAAGAGGAGAATGTGGAGTGAAGAAGAAATAAGAGCAGTGGAAAAACATTTGGCCAAATTTATAAATATATGTAAAGTGCCAGGAAAGGGAGAGTGTGAAGCCTGCATCCAAAATGAACCACAAGCTCTCAAAAATAGAGATTGGCTGAGTGTCAAATTCTTTATTAAAAATCGAATTACCTCACTGAAGAGAAAGGTTTAAAACAAGTGTTTCCGTTATAAAAGGTGTTCATTTAAGATTTAGTTATGGGAAACAATTTAATCAGTTTACATTAGATGTTTTTATGGTAATTGAAAACAACAGTTCCAAAAAGCCAGTTACTTGTTTGCTCTTTAAATAATTTGTATTTCATATGTTTATATGCACTTACATAAAGATATATACACAGTTAATATTTGCAGGCTATTTCTTCATTTAGAAAAATGAAGAGTAAGCTTTAAAGAGCAGTGCTATTAGCCTATTTAGATTTCATTTATGTTTTCTAACTGTTAATTATTAATGCTGTTAGGTTAATACAGAAAAATTTGTTTTTCAAAGTCTTAATTATTAGTTTATTCAATCAAGGCCAGTGACTCTAACTTGTGTGGTGCCACCAGGAGACGTGGGCCTTGGT
>NC_041407.2:109318266-109334864 GCF_900747795.2 Erpetoichthys calabaricus
TATTATACAGGTGGTAAATGTGAAAGAAAACTTTTAAGTGTACTTTGTACCTTATTTATTCAGAGTTGATAAAGTTAGGAAAGGCAGCAAAAATAAACCGAATTAGGAATTAGAAAAATGTTACTATGGATCATGTTCAATAATTTGAATTTGCAGTAGGTACAAACAAACACAGTAGATGTGTGCCTAATCGGAGAACTGTTGAAACAAAGGAATTTTTTTTTGTTTTATTTCAACTACACTGGCATGACTGATGAGCAGTACTTAAATAGCCATATAATTATATAAAATTAACCAGACCATAAGTTCAAGAAAATATAAGATAACAAATACATACTACAGTATATGAAAATGTGAGAAGTTAATTGAACTATAATCTTGCACAGATTCAAAAGGACAACATTAAAAAAAGAAAAATAAAATAATTATGGGAAATGTTTTCATAACCCGGGATTGATTCCTGCCTTGTGCCCTGTGTTGGCTGGGATTGGCTCCAGCAGACCCCCCGTGACCCTGTGGTTCGGATTCAGCGGGTTGGAAAATGGATGGATGGATGTTTTCAGATATTTGGAACATATAATTTTTATCTATAATTTTAGAGGATAATTTCAAACTTCATAATTTTCTAAGAAATCAAAAAGCATGCTCACATATCTGTAAAGGAACAATTATTCCTATAGTGTGTTTATATCTGACAAAATGCATATGTAAATCAGTGTCCCCAAAATGCAAGTTGTCCCCATACAGTGGTCAATTCTGAGTGACTGTGTGTGTATTCCAAAGTCCTCACTTTACATAAATACCTGAAAATGTCCACATAAGTCGGCAAAAAGTCAATTTGTCCATGAATTTTATTTTGTGAATTTAAAATGCTCAGCATACCTAGAATAAAGCTTTAATATATGTCATTTAACAGGCTAGACTTTGCAGTCTTCAGAATGTGCTGTCCCCACAAAACATGATTCAGTCATGTGTCCTCATTATGTAGCCTTTACAAGTATGCGTGTGTGTGTGTCTGTGTGTGTGTGTCTGTGTGTGTCTGTGTGTGTGTGTGTGTGTGCGCCAGCGGCGGGGATTTGAACCCAAGACAGCTGAGCCACGACGCTGTCAAGCCCGCCAAGTACACTCGGGCTCACGAGACGTGCGCGCACACATTTCAAGGCGCGATCCCGAGCACACGTCCCTCTCCTATTTTTCTCAAATACAAACTTTTCGCGACTTTTTCATTTTATGTGCGCCCTCGGTGACTTTCATGATTTCAAGCCTGAAGGTCAAAGGAGCGCAGTAAAAGGAATTAGCGGAGCCGAAGAAAGCCAAAGAGCCGGGAACACGCGGCGCGCAGGCAGCAGCCCGCTCCCTTCTCGCACTCTCTCTGAAGCCTAATCACATTTTTGATTTTGTCGCTCCGTTAATTTATTTCTTCTATAATTCCGCCCGAAGCGCTATCTAAAAGGCCTGCGCTTATTTTGATGTTTTGCCCTCGCGGCTCTCGTTAAGCGCACAAGAAGACACGGAATGGGCTTTTTAGGCGCTTTTTAGGTCTTGAGCAGAAAGCCATCATTTGAATTTTCAACCTGAAAGGTAAAGCAGTGAAATAAATTACATTTCGGGACTGAGAAGGGAGGCTTAGGTTTCTGTTCCTACTTGATGGATGCACTAAACCAAGGGTTCCCAAACTTTTTTCAGCCGCAGACCCCTTTACCAAAAACTTTTAAAACCGTCGACCCCCTAATTACATGCAATGGTCTTTCATATCCGCACTTGCTTTGATATGTTCGATAAGACAATGAACAGACATGTTTGTGCTACATGTATTTTCATGCATTCTTACGTGTGACTCTTTTAATGACACATTTTACCTTTTCGTTCGCAAATTTGGTATGTAATGCGTTTTTTTTAAATGATTTTACTTCTTAATTAGGTACCTATTGGAATCATAGATATTTTGAAGTAACAAACAAATAGCAGTAGTAAGGGGGTCTATTTTTGCTGTCGTTGACCCCCAAATTTTTTCATTGAAACTATCGACCCCTAGAAAGTTCAAATCGACCCCAGGGGGTCAATATCGACCACTCTGGGAACCCTTGCACTAAACCTTCGGTTTGGGAAAAGTTGCCCTCGAGAAGCAAGCCTTCCTGTGCTGGCACCCAAAATTCTGTGAATTGTGTCTGGTGTCACGTGAGGTGCCAGGTGCCCAGGACTTGGGTTCAGGGTGTCACTTGCAGTGTCATTCTGCTACTGTCACATTCAGAGTTCAGTCCACCAGGTCCTCCAGATTCATTCATTGAAGCACCTGGGACGCCAGTCTCTCAGAGTTTAATATTTGATGCCTACTGGTTTTGGTTAGGTCAGCACATAGAAGCCAGGATCTGACTTCATTTGAACTTGGGAGGCCTTGATGACCTCCAGGACCCGGGCTCAGAGTCCCATGAGGTGCCACTCTCTTATATAATTCCCATGATCTGGAGTCTCTTTCACATTGGGTGCCAGCCTCTGAGTGTCTCTATACGCTGCTCTGTTCCAGGATTTCCCACCAGCCCTAATGGAGTAAAATATTACCTAAAAAATCAAAAATTCATGGAATGCTGGTACTAACATAGAGATATTTGGGGGTTTAGTGTCAACAGGGCATGCAATGGTGGACAATGAAATGTGTCGCGGCTGCCTATAATGATGAAAAGGAGAGCTGGTGGCAATCGCCAAAGACAGAAGCGACATCACAACAGTCCTTCAGGAGTTCCATGGGCACAATCCGATCAACGCATCCCCTCCTGTTACCCGCGATGCACGTGTGGCTCTCAATGGCCTCCTCAGAGGGACTGCCGTGAGGCCGCGTGTATCCAAAGGCAGCGGCTGCCACATCACTCTTTCTTTGCTTCATTTTCCGCTTCTTTCAAGCCCCGGCAGTTTGTTTTCATTTCCTGTGCGATAAGATTACAGAGGAATCTGCGTCTGTCATCACAGCGCTCTCTGCCTCCACTCTGCTCTCTCCATTTCTCTCTCTCTGTGTTTCCGTCTCGTTCCTTCCATCCCGATCTCTCTGCTTCTCTCCCTACAGCCTGCCCTGTTTGTCTTTGTCAGCATCCATTGTTCTCCTTGCTGCTCTTCTTCCATGCTGTCCTCTTTGCTGCCATCTGTCTCTCTCTCTCTCTCTGTCTTTTCCACTATTTCTGTCTCCCACCAGTCAGTCCACACTATTTTCAAAGTCCCCTCCATCCAATTCTCTCTCTCTGTCTCTCTCACTCCGTGCCACTCAATCCATTTCCATCTTTTTCCTTTCAGTCTACTGTCTGTTGGTCCATCCATCCTACTCTCTCTTCCTTCTCAGTCTGTGGTAGTTACAGCGGTTTGCTTCAGCCTTCTTCATGTGAAATTAAGTTTATGTCCAGATTGCTTTATGCAGAGACAAAAATGGAAAAGAAGTAGATAGATAGATAGATAGATAGATAGATAGATAGATAGATAGATAGATAGATAGATAGATAGATAGATAGATAGATAGATAGATAGATAGATAGATAGATAGATAGATAGATAGATAGGTGAAAGGCACTATACAGTATAATAGATAGATAGATAGATAGATAGATAGATAGATAGATAGATAGATAGATAGATAGATAGATAGATAGATAGATAGATAGATAGATAGATAGATAGATAGATAGATAGATAGATAGGTGAAAGGCACTATACAATATAATAGATAGATAGATAGATAGATAGATAGATAGATAGATAGATAGATAGATAGATAGATAGATAGATAGATAGATAGATAGATAGATAGGTGAAAGGCACTATACAGTATAATAGATAGATAGATAGATAGATAGATAGATAGATAGATAGATAGATAGATAGATAGATAGATAGATAGATAGATAGATAGGTGAAAGGCACTATACAATATAATAGATAGATAGATAGATAGATAGATAGATAGATAGATAGATAGATAGATAGATAGATAGATAGATAGATAGATATGAAAGGCACTATATGATAGATAGATAGATAGATAGATAGATAGATAGATAGATAGATAGATAGATAGATAGATAGATAGATAGATAGATAGATAGATAGATAGATAGATAGGTGAAAGGCACTATAATAGATAGATAGATAGATAGATAGATAGATAGATAGATAGATAGATAGATAGATAGATAGATAGATAGGTGAAAGGCACTATATAATAGATAGATAGATAGATAGATAGATAGATAGATAGATAGATAGATAGATAGATAGATAGATAGATAGATAGATAGATAGATAGATAGATAGATAGATAGATAGATAGATAGATAGCAGTGTTGTATAAGGTAACCAATAAATCCATTTAACCCTTCACCCATTTGCAGAACCCCTTACCAGGTTATGGGCCAACATCAGTCATTGGTTTGCCAGTCATCACCGGACACAAGTAAGTGTATAGTCATTGATTAATCTAAATGGCAAGCCTAGGGGATGAGGGAGTAAATCAGACTTGCCTAGGAAAGATCACGTGAGACAGGAAATGCATGCACACCCCTCAAGGACAGCGTGTGAGTGCAGCTCATGAATCAACCCTTGGTCATTGGAGCTGAGAGTCTGCAGTGCTAAGGACATCTGCTGTGTCACCCCGTGCATAAGGGTGGCTACACACTAGGCAAATTTAGACTGACTTGCAAACTCCAAGTGTTTTATTCAATTAAAATCACTAGAAAGATGATGAGGGCTATAAAGTCACGAGTCACAGAATATAAGATTTGGTGGCACAGTGTGGAGCTTGCCTTTGCTGGCCCAACTGATTCATGCCCATTGTATACTCATTCACTGTCAATAGCTTGCTATTCTTGTTTTGGCCACACAATGTTCAAATTTGGGTGACATTGGCAGGCTTGCCGTTTCTCTAGGCTCTCCCGAAGCTGCACATTTGCTTGACAGAATGCCAGCTTGTACTGTTGGTGACTTATCCCTAGTCTGATGCTTCTTGTCAGAGCCATTGCAATACATTCCAAAACAAAATCAAAGTGGCTTATGGGCTGTCACAGGGGTCTGCTGGAGCCAATCCCAGCCAACACAGAGCACGAACAAACCCCAGGCAGGGCACCAGCCCACCACAGGGCACACACACACACACCCACCCACTCACCAAGCACACACTAGGGATAATTTAGAATTGCCAATGCGCCTAACCTGCATGTCTTTGGACTGTGGGAGGAAACTAGAGCACCCGGAGAAAACCCACGCAGACACGGGGAAAACATGCAAACTCCATGCAGGGAGGACCCGGGAAGCAAACCCAGGTCTCCTTACTGCGAGGCAGCAGCGGTATGATAATACACACCAAAAAAAAGGGGGGAAACGAAAACATCATGCCTGTGGTATTCCACTTGAGGCTTAAGCATCTAGATCAGGGGTTCTTAACCTGAGAACTGTGGACCCGTAGGGGGTCCATGGATGGGTTTCAGGGGATCCAAGAGGGTCAGATAAAAATTAACATTTATATTCACTATATAGCCCGGTACTGTTGATTTAGAGTAGATACATTAGTAGTAATAGCAGTAATGGTAGTAGAAAATGTAATAGTAGTAGATCTGTTTTAATTTGCACAAAAGGATTGTATTTCATGATTGTAATGAGTGGCCATTACTTTTTGAATAAAAAAGGAGTGTTTTTTTTAGATTGTTTACTTTAAAGATTAATAATACTTTGTGTATGTCATATATGTATGAGACAATCAAATCTCGATAACTAAAGTACATTATAGTCATTGCATGCAAAGTTGTGTTTATGTGAATATTTCCAAGGAAGGGGGTCCATAGCTTTCATCAGCTTCTTAAAGGGGTCTGTGACTCAAAAAAGGTTACGAATCACTGATCTAGGTTACATTCCTTAAGGTTTTTATAAGTCACCTCATTTACGATGCATACATACATACATACGGTCATAAATCGACAAGTCTTGAACAGTTCATGTTTCTCTCTCTTGCCTGCCTAACTTCAATCTGTACTATTGTTACACAGAGATAACATTAAGAAGATACCATTAACATTAACTAATTCATTAATTAACTCTTGCAGGCCTCCAATAGTTCAAGGGCCCCTAATATGGTGGAGTGTGTATTGGCCTCCAATCAGCTATCACTTCATAGGAGTCGTTACTTGTGAAAAAACACCTGACGTCCAGTGCAGTGTAGCACACAAGAAAATTGCACGCCTGCCACGTGAGAGGTTCTTTGCTGGCAGGACTGGCATGTGGTGGCGTTCTCTAATGGGCATGGCAGGGGTCTGCGGCAGATGGCAAAACTGGCATAGAGTGAGACCTGTCCCCTTGTTCTAGTACAGTAGGGGACAGCATTTCCCTTGCAGGGTGATGAATACATAAGCAAGATTGAAGAACTAAAGAATAGCATTACAAGTGAAATAAATAAATGAACACAAATCTAACATCAGACGTTTAATTACATGGTAACGCTTGGACATCCAACCCCATCCCATCTTGTGTTCTGCAGCGAGTGATACTTTTTTCACGCATGTCACGAACATCACAGGTTATTGGACATTTAGCAAGTAATCACTTTAATTGGTATTTTGTGAATTTAAAGCTTCCATTTTAAACAAGTTCATAAAACAACTGAATGAACGAATGAAACAAGTTAGAAAATGTATGCATTCAGGTGCATTTGAGGGCTGTGTAGGTGCTGCAGCATTCAATGGGTAAGTTCTTCTAAAAGAAAACAGTTTTTGCAGCTAATATACATTATTATTGTGTACCAGTAACGGCACACTGCACAATAACGTGCAGTGAATACATGACTTGAGCGTTCAGAGTTTTCCTCCTCTTTCTCTGTACGTTTAGCATTCATTTGCTCAGAGGTTGATGTGCTTGCTGCTTCCTGAGCAGCTCTTCTTTTTCCACCCTAGCAGTCTGCTTCTTCTCTTCTTTCATCGGCATCTTTTTGCGTTAAAACTGATTAAGTCAGTGTTTGTGCTGCAATTACTTAGTATGTTTTCCTTAATTTTTCACTTAAGCTGGCACTAAAGTCTACAATCTGCCTCAAGAATGATTTAAGACATGAAGAGGTAGGGGAGTGATGGCAAAGGTGGTAGGGATGAGAACGGCGCCCGTATGCATGTGCCGCATGGCCGCCGTACTGCTGAGAGTCGATTCTACAATAAAATAAAATAATAAGAGGAATAACCTTGGTGGTCAATCATAGCATGTCCGCGATCTTTTCGTATTCGCTTTTACGGCGAACTTCGGGGCGCTCTTCCGCGTGTCGTCCCGTTGGGTGGAATTCCACAAGAGTTTAGAAACTCACTCACACAAGCCATGATTCTTTTCAAAGGTAAATTGCAGGTTAATTTGTTTTATGTATTTTTACTTTATATTTTGCATTAATCATTTTAATATGAATAGTTTAGGGTTGTGGAACGAATCATCTGAGTTTCCATTTCGCTTTGATATACGAATGCTTTGGATTGCGAGCACGTTTCCACAACGATTTATGCTCGCAAACCAAGGTTCCATTTGTATATGGTAAGAAAGCTTTCATGGCAGCATACTGGTCAGTGATGCCTCCTGGCAGTTCTGGGGACTCAGGTTTCGCTCACCATGTGTGTTTGCACGGCCAATTTGGATTCCTCCTAAATTGTATCTTTTACCTTTTACCTTCCTTTGTGTTTCGAGTTTTCTTTTGTTTTCTCTGTATTGATTCTGAAGTAAATGGTTGTGTTATTATTACTTGTTTGATTGAGTAGTATGTTGCTGTAATGTTCTGCTTTTTGGAAATAAAATAAATATTTATATATTGTAAGACTTCTGATCTCTTTGAGACCTTTCTCAACGGTACCATACGCAGAAGTGTGACTGCCGCGTCTGTTGAAGGTTGCTTGTCTGTCGCCGAGGCATCCGCAGGTTTGCAGCGCCACAGAGACTACTACAAGATGGCCGCTGCCACATGTAAAGCGCAAGTCAACCAATGGGTGACACAGGGAACATCATAACTTGGCCACTGACCTGGCCCTGACCCTGCCTGTTGCTGTGTCTGTGTATAGTAGAATGGTAGATCCCGCTACAATAAATAACCGTGCTGTTCCTGTTTCCTGGTTTTGCTGGTTTTACTGAGACTCAGCCTCATGTTTTGGGGTGCAAGACAGGGACACACGCGTCACAATATGAAAAAGAATCACTGGACGGATGAATGAATGATTGCTGTGATTACCAAGCCTTCTCCTGTCTCCCCATTCATTTGGCTCCCCTCGTCTAACTCTTTTCTTCACTGTTTCAACTTCTTTTCATGACTGGATAGTTTGGTTAAGAAAAGAAAAAATAAAGGCTGTGTTCTTCCTCAATAATGGATGGCCTTTCCTTTCCTCCTGCTCCTCCTAACCCTTCTTTCCTCACACATTCCTCCAGTTGCCCTCCCTCGCTTCTTCAGTTCCTTACTCTTTAAATGCTTACCACCATCGCCACGGGGTACAACCTGTGAACATCAGAGGTCGCAAGCCAAGCATAATATAGGTTGACCTGAGGCTGTCCTCGGGCTCGGAGCTTCACCGGGGTCACACCCTTTGAGGCCGGCCCGAGACGAGCCCTGGAACGCTTCATGGTGAGCAAGACGAGGAGAAATTGAAGCAGCCTGGCAGCTCACAATATCCTGTCAGCCCTCGTTAGATCAGATAAGAGCCATCCATCCGCTGGCTGACACCACTTCACCCTGAGCCCCATACCTCTTACAATTACAATGATTTATTTAACTGACGCGTTTCTCTAAAGCGACCAAGAAATCACAACAAAGTAGGATGAATTCCCTTAAGTGAACTCACTTGACATTTACACAATTAAACAGCCTCAGAGGTCTGAATTAGACTGTGCTCAATATTATATATGTAGCGCCTTTCACATTATGTGGTTTCTCACAGCTTTACACAGCAAATTGACATTAACATGGCAATCTCAGACCTGCTTTGTCCATTTGAGTGTCACAGGATATGAAAACTATCCCAGTAACACTGGGTGCAAGGCAGAAAACAGTCCAGAATAGGCTCACAATGCAGCCACTTGAATATGGCTGCCTTTCCTTTGGGGATGTGGGAGTGAAACTGGAGTACCGGGAAGAGACTTGACACGGAGAAGAGGAGAGCATGCAAGCAAACTCCACACGGACAAGAGAAAGGAGCAGGGTTGAAACGGAGTATGCTGGGCCTGAGGCAGAGGTGCTGCCCCCCCTCAAATACGTCCACTTGCTAAAGCTGCTGCCTCACAGCCTCATGATCCTGGGTTCAAATTCTAGCCTGTTGGAAGTCTGCATGTCCTTATGGCTTCTCCAGCTTCTCAAGTGCTCCTCCTCACATCTGATAGACATGTGTGTTAGATGAACTGGGGTGACCTGTCATTTACTGTTTGGTACCCCACCTAGGGCTGCTTCCAATGCTGCTTGGATCTTTGGAACCAAAACTGAGTTAGACAGGTTTGTTAAATGTTCATTACATTGCTACATATCTAATTACTAATCTCTCTGTATATAAAATCTAACTACTGTCTATCCGTCTGTCTGTTTTTCACGAGAGAACTACTTAATGGATTTAGGTTGGTTTTTTTTCTATAAGTTGCTTGAACATTCCGGTTGATTTTGCGACTTCTCTAATCACGCTAAGTATCATAGTTAGGTTGCGATACTGATTTATTCATGCGAATCCGAGATAGAGGCTGCAGGCCAAGGGGAGGGGGAAGCGTGACGTCAGGTGTAGGGAGCCAGACGGGGCCCTCCTTACTCACGCACCAGCCTCCGTTCGAGTCGCTCTACCTCTCGTCAAGTATTGGAGTGTACTTTGCCTCCACTTAGCTAGCGATACCTGTTTGTTCAGCAGACAATATCATCTCGAGGTTGTTAAAGAGTAACATTTGAAGTTTTTGAGAGAGAGATCACAGATACGTGTGTTTTAGAGGATACCTGCTCATTGGCAGAGATATCACGGCCATGTGCTCTTCTCCCTACGTGGGGGACACTCTCTAGTCAGAGCTGCACACGATCAGTTACAGTGGCGACGTTTGACGTTGGAGCATACCTACCTTCGGCTTGGCCAGAGATACCTTGCCAATTGTTTACATTTTATGCAAAGAGATCACAGCTACATTCTCGCCCCTGATAGCAAAACCAAAAATATTGTACATCAAGAGGCCCTTGGATAAGAAAGCTATCAATATAAATTCTTCTCAACACAAATTATTACATTTGTTTTTAAATTGATTTTTAAAGTTTGTCCTGTTTTACTACTACACGGGCAGAGTCGTGGGGGACAGCTAGTCTTTAATAACAACGATCCCACAGTTCTATCACTCGATCCTCAATTCAGTGGCATACGTGGCCATGTAATATGAAAAACAGTTACATTTATTAAAGAAGATACAAAATAGAAAAAACAATGGTACATGGGACAATGATGCCTCAGTCCCCTTCAAAGTAGACACCTTGGGACTTCACACAGTTCCCCCAGTGTCTCTCTTCCACTGTTCAAAACACTCTGCAAAATCCTCTGTTGGAATCGCCATCAGCTGCCTCGTTGTATTTTCCTGAATCTCATCGACATTCTGAAATTTCTCCCCTTTCAAAGGTGATTTTAGTTTTGGGAAAAGCCAGAAGTCCAGAATGTGGATCACTTTCAACAGATTCTTGGCCATCTTTGAAGTGTTTGTGCCACACTTCTATTTGCACTGCACTCATTGCATCATTCCTAAAAGCATTCAGAATCATCCGACAAATGTTCAGGCTTAATGCAAAATTTGATGCAGATTCGTTACTCTACTCACTCAGTCACATGCTCACCCAAAGGCGTCTAGCACCCCCATTAAATAGTCCAGTGAAGTCATCATTGCTGTGCACATTCCATTCCACTCTCCTTGGCTGCCCGGTTACTTCAATGTCGCTCAAACCATTCTCCTTATATTAACAGTGGCTGGACGTTTTCCAGGCAGACCTCATACACATGCTGGCTGCTTGACTGATTCACTCAGGGTCACATAGTGAGATTCAGTCAGTGCTGGAGGTGAAGGGGTTAAAGTGCAGGACTCACACGTCTCGATTTAAGTCCCGTGGCGGGGAAGTACAGCAAATGGCACTTTATGGGAAGCACTCACAGGTCACGTCTCAGTTGACCACACAGCAGAAAGCTATAAAAAAGGAATTACAATCAATCAATCAATCCATCAATCTTTTAAAACAAACGCACTATGTGATATTTATGGTGCTCTTCACATCAAAAACCATTGCAAGGTCTATAAATGGAAAAATGTCCCCGGGAATCTCCTATAAAATAATTGTTAGGAGCTCAGTATATTAAAAAAACACACAGTGTGTGAATCTTCAAAATTAATGGGATGAGTAAAGTGGGAACAGAAAGCCTTGAAAGGACACAGCAAGGCAAGATCCCTGCAAGGCCTTCCAGGTTTGAACCCGTGTCCGTTTTCCCATCAGTCAATTTTCACACTTTCTGCCCTTTTGACTCCAGAGTCAGTGGGCTCCTGGTAACGGGTTATGTCCAGTCTGGGCCCCCAAATCATATCTTCCAGCCTTCAAGTGCTTTCACCAGTCTCTGTCACACTTGTAAAGGTCCAGGGGACTTGTGTGTCATACTTGCTTACACTCGGGAATACATGTAAGCCATTTCTTACACAAGAATTGGGATTCATAAAGTGTGACCTTGGCATGGAGATTGGCATAAAATCAGAAAGTTTTGACCATCCATACTGACTTTGTTGGTGTTTTCATTTTTGCGACTCCAAGATTTGGACAATGAAGTGGACAGAAAATCTTATTTCTTTGCACATTTCATTGACGCATCCATCACATTCTGATGTCCATCCATCCATCCATCCATCCATCCATCCATCCATCCATCCATCCATCCATCCATCCGTCCAACGCCAGTCAAACCCATATGGAACCCAAGGCAGAGCAGATGGACATCACCACTCATTGTCCATAGCAGGTAGTTGGTATTATTAGACTTAGACAACCTGTAGGAGTGTGGGTTGTGGGGTCCCTCTTGGTGCCCCTTCAGTAGCACAAACAGTGCCCCTTTCCGTATATACCCAGGACTTTAAGGAACACGCGCTCCTTGGTATCTGGAGCATGCACACTTTTACTTTTATAAATGCCACCCAGTGGGTAACAGTGCCCACTCTGTATCATTAGAGTTCAACAACTGGGTATTCACCCCTCCATGAACTGCCACCTTATCGTGGTGGAGGGGTTTGCGTGTCCCAATGATCCTAGGAGCTCTGTTGTCCGGGGCTTTATGCCCCTGGTAGGGCCACCCAAGGCAAACTGGTCCTAGGTGAGGGATGAGACAAAGTGCGGTTCAACAAACCTCCAATGATAAATCAAACCTTTGGACAATGTTTTCTCTTTCCCAGACGCGAGTCACCGGGGCCCCCCTCTGGAGCCAGGCCTGGAGGTGGGGCTCGATGGTGAGCGCCTGGTGGCCGGGCCTGCACCCATGGGGCTCGGCCGGGCACAGCCCGAAGAGGTAACGTGGGTCCCCCTTCCCATGGGCTGCAGTGTGATTTGGGTGGTGGCCGAAGGCGGGGACCTTGGCGGTCTGATCCTCGGCTACAGAAACTGGTTCTTGGGACGTGGAATATCACCTGTCTGAAGGGGAAGGAGACTGATCTAGTGCGTGAGGTTCCTGCTAGATATAGTCGGGCTCACCTCGACGCACAGCTTGGACTCTGGAACCAATCTCCTTGAGAGTGGCTGGACTATCTACCACTCTGGATTTGCCCCCGGTGAGAGCATACTTATTGCCCCCTGACTTGGAGCTTGTACATTGAGGTTTACCCCGGTGGATGAGAGGGTAGCCTCCCTCCGCCTTCGGGTGGGGGACGGGTCATAACTGTTGTTTGTGCGTATGCGCCGAACAGCAGTTTGGAGTACCCACCCTTTTTGGAGTCCCTGGAGGAGGTGCTAGAGGGCATACCTTCTGGAGACTTCTTCATTCTGCTGGGAGACTTCAATGCTCACGTGGGAAGGGCGTGACTGGGAATGGCCCCCCTGATCTGAACCCGAGCGGTGTTTTGTAATTGGACTTCTGTGCTCGTCACAGATTGTCCATAATGAACACCATGTTCAAGCATAGGGGTGTTCATATATGCACTTGGCACCAGGACACCCTAGGCCTCAGTTAGATGATCGAATTTGTGGTCGTGTTGTCGGACCTGCGGCCACATGTCTTGGACACTCGGGTGAAGAGAGGGGTGGAGCTGTCAACTGATCACCACCTGGTGGTGAGTGGGCTTCGATGATGGGGGAGGATGCTGGTCAGGCCTGGTAGGCCCAAACATGTTGTGAGGGTCTGCTGGGAACGTCTGGCAGAGTACCTTGTCAGAAGCAGCTTCAACTCCCACCTCCGGCAGAACTTCGACCACATCCCGAGGGAGGTGGGGGACATTGAGTCCGAATGGGCCATGTTCCGTGCCTCTATTGTTGAGGCGGCTGACCGGAGCTGTGGCCGTAAGGTGGTCGGTGCCTGTCGTAGCGGCAATCCACAAACCCGTGGTGGACACCGGCGGTGAGGGATGCCGTCAAGCTGAAGAAGGAGTCCTACAGGACCTTTTTGTCCTGTGAGACTCTGGAGGCAGCTGATAGGTACCGGCAGGCCCAGCGGAATGCAGCTTTGGTGGTAGCTGAGGTGAAAACTTGGGCATGGGAGGAGTTTGGGGAGGCCATGGAGAACGACTTTCGGATGGCTTCGAGGAGATTCTGGTCCACCATCCAGTGTCTCAGGAGGGGAAGCAGTGCAGTGTCAACACTGTATATGGTGGGAATGGTGCGCTGCTGACCTCAACTCGGGACATTGTGGGTTGGTGGGGGGAGTACTTTGAAGACCTCCTCAATCCCACTAACATGCCTTCCAATGAGGAAGCAGAGCCTTGGGACTCAGAGGTGGGCTTCCCCATCTCTGGGACTGAGGTCACAGAGGTGGTCAAAAAACTCCTTGGTGGCAGGGCCCCAGGGGTGGATGAGATACGCCCGGAGTTCCTCAAGGCTCTGGATGTTGTAGAACTGTCTTGGTTGACACACCTCTGCAAAATCGCATGGACATCGGGGACAGTGCCTCTGGATTGGCAGACTGGGGTGGTGGTCCCCATCTTTAAGAAGGGGGACCGGAGGGTGTGTTCCAACTACAGAGGGATCACACTCCTCAGCCTCCCTGGAAAAGTCTATTCGGGAGTCCTGGAGAGGAGGGTCCATCGGATAGTCGAACCTCGGATTCAGGAGGAACAGTGTGGTTTTTGTCCTGGTCATGGAACAGTGGACCAGCTCTACACCCTTAGCAGGGTCCTGGAGGGTACATGGGAGTTTGCCCAACCAGTCTACATGTGTTTTGTGTACCTGGAAAAGGCGTTCGACCGTGTCCCTCGGGGAATTCTGTGGGGGGTACTTCGAGAGTATGGGGTACCGGCCCCCCTGATAAGGGCTGTTCAGTCCCTGTACGATCGGTGCCAGAACTTGGTCCGCATTGCCGGCAGTAAGTCAAACTCGTTTCCAGTGAGAGTTGGATTCCGCCAGGGCTGCCCTTTGTCACCGATTCTGTTCCTAACTTTTATGGAAAGAATTTCTAGGCGCAGCCAGGGCGTTGAGGGGGTCCAGTTTGGTGGACTCAGGATTGGGTC
Source organism: Erpetoichthys calabaricus (assembly GCF_900747795.2). Taxonomy (NCBI): domain Eukaryota; kingdom Metazoa; phylum Chordata; class Cladistia; order Polypteriformes; family Polypteridae; genus Erpetoichthys; species Erpetoichthys calabaricus. The sequence goes on from NC_041407.2 coordinate 109,332,937, forward strand.
ACTGCCTTTTGCAGATGATGTTGTCCTGTTTGCTTCATCAGGCCGTGATCTTCAGCTCTCTCTGGATCGGTTCGCAGCTGAGTGTGAAGCGGCTGGGATGGGAATCAGCACCTCCAAATCCGAGACCATGGTCCTCAGCCAAAAAAGGGTGGAATGCCCTCTCAGGGTTGGGAGCGAGATCCTGCCCCAAGTGGAGGAGTTCAAGTATTTTGGGATCTTGTTCACGAGTGAGGGAAGAATGGAGCATGAGATCGGCAGGCGAATCGGTGCGGCGTCCACAGTGATGCGGGCTCTGCATCGGTCTGTCGTGGTGAAAAAGGAGCTGAGCCGCAAGGCAAAGCTCTCAATTTACCGGTCGATCTATGTTCCTACCCTCACCTATGGTCATGAGCTATGGGTAGTGACCGAAAGAATGAGATCGCGAATACAAGCGGCTGAAATGAGTTTCCTCCGCAGGGTGTCTAGGCTCTCCCTTAAAGATAGGGTGAGAAGCTCAGTCATCCGGGAGGGGCTCAGAGTAGAGCCGCTGCTCCTCCGCATCGAGAGGAGTCAGATGAGGTGGCTCGGGCATCTGATCAGGATGCCTCCTGGGCGCCTCCCTGGTGAGGTGTTCCGGGCACGTCTAACTGGGAGGAGGCCCCGGGGAAGACCCAGGACACGCTGGAGGGACTATGTCTCTCAGCTGGCCTGGGAACACCTTGGGATTCTCCCGGAAGAGCTAGAAGAAGTGGCCGGGGAGAGGGAAGTCTGGGCATCTCTGCTCAAGCTGCTGCCCTTGCGACCCGATCTTGGATAAGCGGAAGAGGATGGATGGATGGATGGAACTGGGTGTTCATATATGGTGCCCCTTAGATGACGCTGCCTAGGCAGCTGCCTCTGTGGCCTAATGGATTGACCATTTCCTAAACCCATTTTTCTACACCTGTAACAGAACAGGGACCACGTGATTTCTGCATGATGGTCTCCATAATGTAGTAGTAGTAGTTTATTTATATAGCGCCCTTCACAGACAAGGGTCATAGAGCACTGATCAGCAATACAATACAAAGCATAGCAAATGAACAAAACATAAGCATTACCAATAAAATAACAAACAAAGAAGAACTCGTCAGCGCTGAGTAAAAGCCTGTTTAAAAAGAAATGTTTTCAGTTGTTTTTGAATCAACAGACTCAGCTTTGTGCAGACCATCAGGCAGGCTATTCCATGGTCTTGGTGCCATGGACATGAAAAGCGCAATCCCCACGGGTTTTTAGCCGAGTGAGTGGGACAACTAAAAGGTCCTCCTGCAAGCAAGTAAGGTACTCAGGAGCTTGTCCATGCAAGGCTCTGCTAGTAAGTACCAAATTTTAAAATGAATTCTATAAAACACTGGGAGCCATTGCAGTGTGCGCAGAATGGGAGTTAAATGATCACTCTGGCTAGCACGAGTTCGAAGCCTGGTGGCTGCATTTTGGGCTAAGTGAAGATATGAGAGAGAGGAGTTGCTGAGACCCTTATAAAGAGCATTATAATAATCAAGTCGTGAGGAAACAGAAGAATGAACAAGCACCTCCAATTCTGACTTTGAAACCAGCAGTTGTTAGTTTAGAAAGATTTCTTAAATGAAAGAAACACGAACTGCTGACTGATCTTAAATATGCATCAAGCATCAGGGACTAGTCAAAGATAACCCCAAGGTTACGTAGACTCGACTTAATAGCAGGAGAGACAGAAGATAATTTTCAGCAAAACATCAGAATGGAAATCAGGAGGAGCAACAATTAGTACCTTAATCTCAGTCCTGAATTCAACTACAGGTAATTACTACTGAGCCAGCCATTAACCTGAGACAGCCAATCAACCATAGTGGCCAAAGTTTTAATTTGACTAGGTTTAAATGAGAAAAAAATAGAGATTATCCTTATAAGAATTGAAATCTGTGATATGG